>NC_091954.1:36521429-36821429 GCF_031021105.1 Erythrolamprus reginae | reverse complement strand
ACATGCAACTGGTCCTTTGAGGACAACCATAATGCTGGTGTGGCCCTCAATGAAATTGAGTTTGACAGTCCTGCCCTAGAGCTTTGGGGGTGGGGGGGAAATGAGTGAATAGTGAATAGCAACACCAGTTTAACTTCTTCTTTGAACACAGAAGTATGGTTGGTTTTGACTGAGTGACCATGAGCCAAGCTTAATTAAATAGTCCACGGGTTGCTTAACCAGGGAAACTCCATGGTCCTGAAATGTTTATATTAAAATACATTTCCACACACATGCAAGAATTGGAAGGTGTCGTTCCCATTCAATATGAGCAGTTAAGGAAAACTGCTTGAGAATTTGGTTATGTTAGCTCACTGATGAGAACTTTTGGGAGAAATACACAGAGAGGGGAGCAGCTGGAGACAACCCACAGTTCCCTAGGGCTATCTTCTACTAAACTTCAATGACGAAATATATGTACAGTGGTACCTCTACCTACAAACGCAAACGTTTTTAAATAAGAACCGGGTGTTCAAGATTTTTTGGCCTCTTCTCAAGAACTATTTTCCACTTACAAACCCGAACCTCAGAAACTGTAACCCGAAAAGGCAAGGGAGAAGCCTCTGTGGGGCCTCTCTAGGAACCTCCTGGGAGGAAACAGGGCCTTCACCCTCCCTGTGGTTTTCCCTATCGCACATATTATTTGCTTTTACATTGATTCCTATGGGAAAAATTGCTTCTTCTTACAAACTTTTCTACTTAAGAACCTGGTCATTGAATGAATTAAGTTTGTAAGTAGAGGTAC
Source organism: Erythrolamprus reginae (assembly GCF_031021105.1). Classification (NCBI taxonomy): domain Eukaryota; kingdom Metazoa; phylum Chordata; class Lepidosauria; order Squamata; family Dipsadidae; genus Erythrolamprus; species Erythrolamprus reginae. The sequence continues at coordinate 36,820,645 of NC_091954.1, read as the reverse complement.
CTCTGTATGTATAAACTGTTCCAATTTAGAGCTGATGTAGGAGCTCAGGGCAGCAAACAGACTATCAGGCAAAAAAATTACACGGACAATATATTAAAAAGTATTTTTGAAAGAACTTTGTTTCCATTAAGAACCATATAATCAATGATAAGTCTTTGCTACAGTTTCTCTACCTCATTGTTGAGCCTCCTTATCCCATCCCTGCCTCCAACATTCCTTCCCTAGTACGTTTAATGGTATTGCCACTCAATTGTACTCCATTACATTTACGTTTTCCTTGAGTTCCTTTGCTGCCCTAGCAAACAGATCCTGGCCTTTCTACTCTCAAATTAAACCATTATCCAAACATCTTTGCAATTGGCCAACTTTGGAGGGCTGTTCCCCCCCCTGCCCCTGCCTTCTAATCTCTACTATCTTCTCTTCCATTTTTACAGTCCTGCTCTTAGCCTTTACATATTGCAACCATGATTCTCTGACTCTATGAACCTGCCTTCTGCATTCATCTGAAGGCCAAGCAAGATATGAAGTCAGATTAAAGCCGTCATATCGGGAGAAAAAAAATCCCCAATGGAATTCTCTCTCCCATTCCAACAGTGCTACTCACAATGAGGATTCCTAAGTAAGGTCAGGATTGGCCGAAGAGGTTTTATTGCCTTAGATAAAGGAATAGGGTTGATATTCCTGGAGGCGTCTGTAATATGGTAAATGATTTAGCTTTACTAGATAAATGGTCTAAGCAATGGAAACTGCAGTTTAATGTTTCCAAATGTAAAATAATGCACTTGGGGAAAAGGAATCCTCAATCTGAGTATTGTATTGGCAGTTCAGTGTTGGCAAATACTTCAAAAGAAAAGGATTTAGGGGTAGTGATTTCTGACAGTCTCAAAATGGGTGAACAGTGCAGTCAGGCGGTAGGGAAAGCAAGTAGGATGCTTGGCTGCATAGCTAGAGGTATAACAAGCAGGAAGAGGGAGATTATGATCCCACTATATAGAATGATGGTGAGACCACATTTGGAATACTGTGTTCAGTTCTGGAGACCTCACCTACAAAAAGATATTGACAAAATTGAACGGGTCCAAAGATGGGCTACAAGAATGGTGGAAGGTCTTAAGCATAAAACGTATCAGGAAAGACTTAATGAACTCAATCTGTATAGTCTGGAGGACAGAAGGAAAAGGGGGGACATGATCGAAACATTTAAATATATTAAAGGGTTAAATAAGGTCCAGGAGGGAAGTGTTTTTAATAGGAAAGTGAACACAAGAACAAGGGGACACAATCTGAAGTTAGTTGGGGGAAAGATCAAAAGCAACATGAGAAAATATTATTTTACTGAAAGAGTAGTAGATCCTTGGAACAAACTTCCAGCAGTTGTGGTAGATAAATCCACAGTAACTGAATTTAAACATGCCTGGGATAAACATATATCCATCCTAAGATAAAATACAGAAAATAGTATAAGGGCAGACTAGATGGACCATGAGGTCTTTTTCTGCCGTCAGACTTCTATGTTCTATGTTTCTATAAGCCAGCATCTGATTCTTCAGCTTGACTTGGACATAGTTTTCCACCATACTTGAGGGCAGAAAGATAATTTAGAGGAAAGTAATCTTTTAGGTGTGTTAGACTTCAATTCGTTTTAAGTGGTGAGATTTTCCCTGGTAATTTTCTTATTTATCAGATCCAAAGGATCATTCCCCCCTCCATCCCTACTTTTATCTTTCCTCTCCTAATGAAGAACCATGAAGAACAATGTCTTTGTATGTATATGTGTGTGCATGCGCAGCTTATTGTAAAAATTGATCATTATGGTATAGTTTGTGCAATTATTTGGCTGCAGTATTCTGTATGTAGGAAAAGCAGACTGATACTAGCAGTCCTTAGACCAGTGATGGTGAACCTTTTTTCCTGGGGTGCCAAAAGAGCAAGAGCGCATGCTATCATACATGCACGAGTGCCCACATCCCTAATTCAATGCCTGGGGAGGGTGAAAACAGCTCCCCATGCCCCCCGAAGGCCCCCTGGAGGCTGGAAATGGCTTCTTTCCCAACTTCTGGTGGGCCCAGTAGGCTCATGTTTCAGCCTCCCCAGGCTCCCTGCTCATGGGCCAGCAGATACGGTTCTGCATGTCACCTGTGGCACCTGTGCCACAGGTTCACCATCATTGCCTTAGACATAAATGGATCATTTGTGTCCCAGAAAGAACCAGCATGGAATTTTAATGGGAGTGCAAGCTGTTAGTCTTAAAACCTTTCTACGGGATTTGTTATCTCACTGCCAATCTCTAAACCATGTCTCTTTAAGAGAGCCCAAATTTTAGGTAATTATTTAGGTGATAATTTTTTAGGTGATAATGTCCATGGGGTTTTCATGGCAAAGAAACTGGAGTGGGTTGCCATTTCCTTCTTCAGTGGATCACATTTTATCAGAGCTCTCTGCTATGACCTGTCTGCCTCGGGTGGCCCTGCACGGCATAGCTCAAAGCTTCATTGGGCTACTCAAGCCCCTTCGCCACGATAAGGCAGGAATCCATGAAGGGGAGGCATATCTATACCTCCTTATTCTAATGTAAGCTAAATGTTGAGGTGTATAAGAGACTGCAGGAAATGGGTTGCAAAGGAAAATGTCCTTCTTTGTAGCTTTTTCTTATAAACAAAGGTATACAGGTAATCCTCTACTTACAACAACAGTTTCCATAGTGACCATCAAAGGTTACAACGGACCTGAAAAAAATTACTTACAACTGCTTTTTCACATGATCACCATGATCGCATGACCAAATTCAGATGCTTGGTAATGGGTTCATATTTAGATTTTGCTTTGTTAGAAGGTTATAAAAAGTGATCACATGACCCCAGAACACAGAAACCATTGGCAAAATCATTGGGGAAGCCAGATTCTTAACTTAACAACTGCAATGATTCACTTAACAACCGTGGCAAGAAAAGTCATGCATGGGGCAAAACTCACTTCACAAACATCTCACTTAGCAACATAAATTGCTCAGTTGCGGTCATAAGTCAAGCAGTCCCTGTATAATGGATATATAAATTTGGCTGAAAAATTCTGAGGCTGATTGATGGACAACACGTTGGACGAAAATAGGAGGAAGATTCCTGCATCAACCATTAAAGACTTTTGGAGAAAGGGGGAGCCATGGGAAGGAAATTTATGGAAGTTCCTGGACGGAAAGGAAGAATGGGCGATACCGATCTAAAGGACCGGACTATCAGCAATATGCATCTTCCAACCAAACAGCCCTTTTGCAAGCAGATTTTGGGGAATGGCTCTCAATATCTCCTTGCAAAAGCATTTGACTTGAAAATATCTTGTCATGCAAAATACAACCTGGTCACTCTTTTTGTTTCCTTCCTCTAAAGGAGCTAAAGGAATCGGCAACCGAACTTCTCTTTGGCGGGCATGAGACCACAGCTAGCGCAGCAACATCCTTGCTTACCTACCTCAGCCTTCACCCTACAGTGCTAGAAAAAGTGAGAAAGGAATTGCGAGAGAAGGTGAGTCTTGCTTTCAAGGTCTAGGCAAAAAGCTTGGACAGGGCACAAAGCAGAATGTCCTGGCCCAAGAAACACAAGATCCAGGTAGTGGGTAGCTGTAGCCTTTTAACTGATTTTAATCATGGATTAAATCGGTCCAGATACTGTTATTTATTAAAGATAACTACATTTTTTATTGGCTAAGGGTCACAGTTAAATCTTTATGGAGGGTTGCAAATTGATTATGATCATGTAGCATGCATAGTTGAGATTTCTTTGGGCTTTTAAAAATACAACCTGCCCATATATAGGCCTTGCAATTACAGTTCGCATACTGTTTCCAGCTTCAAAAATGGTAAGAAAATACAAACTCAGTTTTTATTAAAATAATCAGCAAGATCCTGTAGTTGACAAAGTCCTCAGTGCTGCATGGACCATATTTTTGTGTGGATACATACAAATATATTCAAGTGTTTTTTGATTAAATCTATTGATTGCCTTAATCCAGTGATGTAACTATAAACAATGCAATAACCCATGCAATTAATATGGAATATTTTGCTCTGTTTTCAAATTATGTAAAATAAAATGTACATCCATTGTATGGCTTTGCAGCATTCCAGGAAACCCAACCACATGAGGAAAAATAGTTTGAACTCCTGGGGGGCGGGGCGGGGAGGATTCAATATAGCAGGAAGACAGAAGAAAAGTAAAAGTAAGTTAAACTATATTTGTGAGCAGAAAATACTGATGATGTTTTGATTTAGCCTACAAGGGTTTCTTCCTCCTTGAATAACCTGTTTGAGAGATGCTGCATATTTTTTGTAATTTCTATTAGTCAAATCTCTGCTTTACATCTCTTCTAATATTTATCAAGACCTACTCTCTGCTTCCAGGGATTATTGGGCAATTGCAGTCAAGAGAAGCTTTTGGGAATGGAAATCCTGGAGCAGCTGAAATACACTGGCTGTGTTGTCAAAGAGACGATCCGACTGAGCCCACCAGTTCCAGGAGGGTTCAGGGTGGCCCTCAAAACCTTTGAACTCAATGTAAGTAAGAGATCATGAAGTTCATGACTTCCTAAGTTCATCTCCTGTGTAAGGCTGATGATTTGGAACAGGGGTCCTCAACCTTTCGGACCTCGGGGACCACTAAATTCATAATTTTAAATGCCGTAGACCAGTAATATGATCTGTCTAATGACCGGTTGGCTGAGTGTGTGTAGGTGGTCATGTGATTGGGTGGGCATGGTCAACTAGATGTCACTCACATTGAGGGGTGCCTCGCCAACCCCTACTCACCATTCCCTTCCCAACCACTCCTCACCTCCTCACCCCGGTTCCCATGGGCCACAACAGGAAGCACTGTTTTTTATATTAAGGGTTTTAACTATTTTTTTAATCATTGGATTTGTACTGTGTTTTACTGTTGTGAGCCGCTCCGAGTCTCCGTAGAGGGGCGGCATACAAATCTAATAAATCTAATCAATTGTTGGAGCTAAGCAACCATCATGAGAAAGAGTTGGCAAACAGCTGGCTCAGTTCAAATTGGACCTGCCCAAGAAGGAGGCTTAGCACCTCACTAAGGACTATGAGCATAGGCTTTCCAAGCAGAGGGAAGAGCTGTGGGAGTACAAGGCCTGGAGGCTTAGTGGGTTGAGATGGTCAGCCAATTCCAGGCCATGATGCAGTCCCACCGGAACAAGGCCCTTCAGCTCTTCACCAGCCTTTGCCCAAATCCCTGCACCAGGAGGCTGAAGCAGACCCCAGGTTGGAATTTCTGCCCCCTTCTGACCCACACAAAAAGGACTCCAAAGGGGGAGACTCTCTGCAGCAACACAAACATTCATTGCATGTATCTGGCCTAGGGGTTGTAGTTTGAAGACCCCCGATTTAATGCAATATAAAAAATGCAAATAATTTTTCTGCAGACCCCCAAGTTTTCTCGTGGACCACCAGTGGTCCATGGACTACCAATTGGTGACCACTGATTTAGAAGACTTAATTTTCAAAGATATTTATTTATTGAACCTCCACAAACTCCATACATACATCAATGTACACATACCTTAATCAGTGATATACATATACATACATTTTAAATCAATCAATCATAAACCAGTATACTGCTCTGCACCAATTTTCCATTCCATTTCTTCAGTCTGTCATTTGCACTCCCCACCTCCACCTTTTCTCCTACTTTTTTACTCCTTCTCTCCTCCTCTTCTTTCCTTCCATCTATCTCTCTTCTCTCCCTCCTGCTTTCCTCCACTTCTTGTCTCTCCTGTCTTTCTACTCTCTCTTCAATTCCTACTCCCTCTTCCTCTTTTACCTTCTCTTGAGTGCTTCTCCTCCTTACCCATATCATACTGAAATTTTCTTCCCCACTTTTAATCTTATGGTACCCCATCCTAAACTTATTATTATTACTTTATATCATTGTATGTCTATTGTTCTATATTTTTTAAAAATACCAACCTACTACCATATTATAGATATGCATTCTTTCCCTAGTGCTACCTCTACTGAAAAAAATATTTTCAACACCTGGGTATCCCATCAATTAATTTCAGATTATTATACCAAATTAACTGCTGCAGCTTAACTTCTCTGCCATTTATTCTTTCTCCTGCTTCTTAAGTTCAAGCCATAGTGCTTCCTCCACTTCCTTGAATTCTTACTCATACTTCATTTTTCTTAGCCCCTATTTCAACCATAAGTAAATACCCCATAGCAAATTAACATTTGATTACATAATGTAATAAAGAATATTAAGTAGTAACTTTGGTTTTCACATTAAATCCTTTGAGTTATTTCATAACATACATCTTTATTTGTATCATTTATATTCCAATATTGATCCATAATACTTTCTTTAAATATCATTTCAAATCTAACTTCTTCTTCACCACCCCTCTAGGATGGTCCTGGACCGGTTCCAATGGAACCAGATCCCCCAGGGGACGTGGATATCGAGATTCCCCTGCAGAGTGGGGAAAAATCCATGTTGCTGTGGTGTGTGGCCACACCCCTCTTTCAAAAAATATTTAATACTCCTCTGCCTGAAATATTTTACGTATGGAATGGCTTGTTATGATATTTGAGTTATTTCAGTTCATTCATGGAATATAATGGGTCCTTGAATGGATTTGCTCTACAAAGAAGTGATTGGGTCAAGAAAAGTGGGAATAAATATTGGGAATAAGCCCTAAATTTTCCTAGTGTGTTTTCTCCCCATAGCCATTAAAATCAATGTTTTAGGAGAGGAAAGTCACTAGGGAAATTTAGGGCTTCAATCTGGTGAAAGGAGAGAAGGAAATGGACAGTATTCTGGCCATATACAGGACTTGGCTTTCAGGTTTTGTTTTGCCTCAACAATCTGAATTGAATTTATGTTTCAGTTGTGCCGAATTATGGCTGATCTGAAATGGTTCAGCCAAATTTCCAGGACACAAAATTAAACATGTTTGTCTGTTTTGTGCATACTTGTAGTGTTTAGGTTGATAATTAAGAATGTTATTAACTAAGCTGACTATATCATGATCAAAGGACAATAGAAGGTATTAAATGCATTGAGCAATAAATACCCCTTGCCACTATAATACAAATAAATGTTACAAATAAATGTCCAAAGTTGTCCTTCCTCCTACAGTCCATTATGCAACAGAGTAGGGCATCTGTTGAAGACTAATTTTCCTATTCTGGTGGCAAGTGTCATTTTTGGCAGGGAGATTGTGGTTTAGGTATTACCATGGCTTGTGATACTTGTGAAATTAAATGAAGAGACAATTAATAGAGTACTATAATCAATATTTCTTGGGGATTTTAAAAAAATCTACTTCATAAATGGAAAGCAATACAAATGTTCAGTAAAATCATATTGTGTTGCATTCAACACATACATACAGACACACACACAGGCACACATTAAATAAGCATTAGAATACTTTTTTTATTCTTTAAACCTGCTTCTCCATTGGTTTCATAACTCAGGGGTTCCATAATTTGTTTTGTTGTGTTAGAATAAATTTCTGCATTGGTAATCTGTTCACCGAAGAATAGAGAAATAGGTGACTTAATGGGTGTCAGCATTATGTATAATTACACACATGCACACAAATATGTGCATGTTGGATGTGGAATCACCTCCTTCTGAGCAGAAGATTACTTTTACTTGGTGGGTCCCAAATGCTTGTTGTATGCTCTTAGGAAGTAATACTTGAAATTATGTCTACCTCTCAACAAGCATTTTGAAGAGTTCTTAACATTCTGAATTCTAAAGAATAACCACACAAAGAAGCTTGGTTGTATTTGTGGGTCATTCTTGGTGGGCTAAAGTATAGCCTGGAGACTTAGATCTATATGACAACAAGTCCTTGATGACTCTAGTATCTTATTAAGATAGAATGTCTTCTCTAATGCCTTTGTAGTAAAGTTCATTTGTTCAAAATGGCCACCTTTCTATGTGCCCTCTTGCTATGTTGAAATTGCAGTTTCTGGAATTCCCTCAGTCAACATGGCCTTCAGGCAAGCTGCAAAAGGCTGTTGTACATCATGCTTGCTCATAGTAATCATTGAATGTTAATCTTTGCCCCAGTGACCTTCCCTCCATAAGTTCAGGGGCCAGGAACTTGGATAAATTTTGAGATTTGCAAAAGTATAAAGCGTTGGGAAAATAAAATGTTCAGAATTATCTGAGTGTCAGGTCTGCTTCGCTCAGAATTTAGAAAAAATAAAAGTCAGAGTCCATTTTGAACTTCAAAGGTCATCTTTACTAAATCAGAAGTGAACGCATCGAAAGAAAAGCAAAGTCTGAGGGAAAAGGCACGAGAGATGCCTATTACAAAGTAACCCCAACACCCCCCTTGACAATTCACCCAATCCCCATTGTCCATCTTTGTCAGCTGGACGCATCTTCACCAGCGTGCCATACTTTTGGAAGGCATGCTGTTAAACCCCCCCACTGCTCGATCACCCTTCTCAGGAGAAACGAAACTTTCTTGGGCTCCTCCAGCAGATTTCCCCCTCCCAAATCCCAAACACCTCCCTCCACCCCCCACCCCATTTCTCATGACAGCCGAAGCACAGTTGAAGGATGAAACACAGTAAGGCTGACACTGAGCTGGAATATTTAGGTAATTAGTTAGAGAGAATTGTAAATCATCTTTATAATGGTTTTTTAAATTACTTGTTCAATTATGTATGCGAACTTAGGAAGTTTGTCTGTCTGTCTGTCTGTCTGTCTGTCTGTCTGTCTGTCTGTCTCTCTCTCTCTCTCTCTCTCTCTCTCTCTCTCTCTCTCTCTCTCTATATATATATATATATATATATATATATATATATATATTTGTTTTCGTAGATTTTCATGGGTACAGGTATGACGGTCTTGGTATGTTCGGGTTTCTTCCCGTGTAGGATTTGGAAATTTCTGGCGACGTTTCGACGAGGTCCCACTCGTCATCTTCAGGCTGGTGTTTCTGTCCTTGTTCTAGGGCGAAAGCAGCGAGACTTGAGCTGCCTTCCTTCTATAAATATATATTTATAATTTATATATATATTTATTTATTTGACTTGTATGCCGCCCCTCTCCATGGGACCCGGAGTTGCGATGGACAGGGCATTTAGTAGAAAGCGGTTGTTTCTATGAAGCAAACACCTATAATTCTGCTTTGCATCATTATTTGTCTGTTTCTTATAGGGATACCAGATTCCAAAAGGCTGGAATGTCATATACAGCATCAGTGACACTCACAACGTTGCCGAACTTTTCACCAACAAGGAAGAATTCAACCCTGACCGTTTCATGGCTCCCTTCCCAGAAGATGCGTCACGATTTAGTTTCATTCCTTTCGGAGGAGGCTTGAGAAGCTGTGTGGGAAAAGAGTTGGCTAAACTTATTCTCAAAATCTTCACATTAGAGTTGGCCCGGAACTGTGATTGGCAGCTTTTGAATGGACCTCCGATAATGAAGACCGGCCCAACTGTTTATCCAGCAGACAATCTTCCTACAAAATTTACCAGTTTCAAAGGTTGAGATGAAGGAATTCCATTTAAAGCTTGCACAGTGCTGTCTATAATGTCTTACGTTCTATGTTGTACAATTAACTATATATAAAGTTGTAATAGTTATTTATAAAGTGCTCTTTTACAGATGTTTCTTATATTAAACTTAGAGGTGTTTTTTTTTTCAAAAAACCCCCAAGAGTTATACTTGTGGATCCTTGAGGTTCATAACTGGATAATTTTATTTCTTACAAAAATAAAAGTTTTATTTAAGAAACGTATTCAAAACTTTTCAAAAATAGCTATATGGAAATATTGGAGAAACTCTGCATGTTTAAGCACAGTTCTGAAGACTAATTTTTCACATTTGGAGACCATTGCAATCATGAAGATGTCTCAGCATGTCAGAAGACAAAAAAATCACACACAAACATTTAAAGGAAACGGTTAAAAGTAAACTCCAATCTGTAACCCAGTATTGTAGCCCAGACACCCTCCAGAACAGGGCTCTCCAACTTTGGCAACTTTAAGCCTGGCAGACTTGCAAAGCTGGCTGGAGAATTCTGGGAGTTGAAGTCCACCAAGCTTAAAGTTACGAAGGTTGGAGACCCCTTATCTTAGAGAGCACTGTGTTCCACTCCACTATCCACCCAAACCAAAAGGAATTCCAGAGAGCTGGGCAAAATATGTTCCAGTCATCCCTCCAGATTCTGCCCACATAGAGTCAAAACATGAGTGAATCGGAATGATTTTACTGACAAACTGTTGCGCTATTTAATCCTGCTGACTGGGCAGGAATGCTTGATGCTGTTTTTCTCCTAATGGAATCAGCCAGCTGAATCAAGCTGCTGGATGACAACTTAAGCTTTAAAAAGAGGGAAACTGACAATGTTTCACCTCTCTTATCACAAAAAAGGACCTGAACATGTGCACATACCAGTACTTGGTTATGTATACTTCTTGTCCATTCACTGGTCTTCAAGGCACTATTGCGCTGCTTCATCTCCTCAAAGTCCTAGGTCCGTGGGATTTAAAATTATGGATTTAGTGGTCCCTGAAATCCAAAATGTTGGTGACCCCTAATCTGGAGAACATAGGGGAGTTGAAATCCACACATCTCAAATGTTAAATACAGAGTGACAAATGCAGAATGACATTTATGCAATTAAACATTCATAGAACATGTTAATTGTACCAGTTATCTTCACCTTTGGTCATAATGGCTAGCTAGATTGCGCATTTAATAATATTTAAGACATTTCAAGCTGTGCTCCATCTAAGGCCCCTCCTTTGTGTGGTTCCTCAGGGGTCGGTCCTCTCTCCTCTCCTATTCAATATCTACATGAAACTGCTGGGTGAGATCATCCAACGACATGTGGCGAGTTACCAGCAATATGCTGATGATACTCAGCTGTATATCTCTACCCCATGTCAATTCAGTGAAATGTTGGAAGTGATGTGGTGTCTTGAAGTCGTAAGGGTCTGGATGGAGGTTAACAGGTTAAAACCCAACCCTGAAAAGACTGAGTAGCTGTGGATCCTTCCTCCTAAAGGTGATCCCATCTGCCCTTCCTTGGTGCTGGGGGGGGGGAGCAATTTCCCCCTCAGATAGGGTTCACAACTTGGGTGTCCTCCTAGATCCACAGCTGAGGCTAGAACATCTTTCAGCTGAGCCTAGGGGCACTTTTGCACAAGTTCGTCTTGTCTACCAGTTGCCGCCCTACCTTGACCAGGAGGTGCTCTGCACAGTCACTCATTCCCTCATCACCTCTTGTCTTGATGATTGCAATGCACTCTACATGGGGCTACCCTTGAAGAGCATTCTGAGACTTAAGCTGGAGCAAAATGCAGTGGCGCATGCAATAACGGGTGTACCAAGCTATGCCCGGGTTACTCCATCTTTACGCGAGGTGCATTGGTTGCCAGTCATTCTCTGAATGCAATTCAAGATGTTGGTTATTACCTTTAACGCCCTAAATGGCTCAGGGCCAGACTATTTACAGGACCGCCTTTGTCCTCATACCTCACTGCAATCAGTGAGGGCCCACAGAGTTGTCCTTCTCCAGGTCCCATCCGCCAAGTAATGTTGGTTGGCAGGACCTCGAGGAAGACCCTTCTTTGTGATGGCTCTGACCCTATGGAATCAACTGCCCCCAGAGATTCTCACTATCTCCTCCCTACCGGTCTTCGGGAAAGCCGTTAAGATCTGGCTTTTCCAGCAGGCCTGGAATTTGATTGATAGTAGTGTATGTATTTTTATGATATTAATTTTTTATGATATTATTGATTTTATTGTTGTATTTTGATTGCATTTTACTATTGTATTTATGTCTCTTGTTAGCTGCTCTGAGTCCATTTTGGAATGAACGGCAAACAAACAAACAAAAACAAACAAACAAACAAACAAACAAAGTTCCACAAGAAATGTATAGGGTTGTTTGAGAGCAACACAGGGGAAACAATAACTTGAACACAACCATCTTTGAATTTATTTTTACAGCTTTAACACTTGAATTGGGTGCAGGATTCTTTTTGTTAAGTAACAGCCTGGAAATGTTTGAAAATCCCTTATTCTATAGGGTCACAAATTGTCTGTCTCTGAAACACTATCTTGAGGTATCAGTCCTACCTCAAGGATAGGCAATATGGTACCTCCAGTTCTATAAGTCTAAGCCAGGACAGCCGATGGCAAAATATATGAACATTTTACTCTAGAATATATGAAGTCTTCCTACTCCTATTTTGTATACTGTTATTTTTTAATAAAAAATATCTTTGAGAGAGGATGTTCTCAATATTTTTATAATCAATTTAAGAATGATAAAATAAATATCCCAATATTTATTATTGATTTCCAGAAAGTGAAAATGGGTGATATTTGTATCATTAAATTTGTTAGAACTCCACGGATTGGTTTATGAATCATAATAAGTCATAATGAAACATTTTGGATGTCGTGTTATCACACTACATCCAAAATGTTTCATTATGACAGGAACATCCAAAATGTTTCATTATGACAGGAACCAATCCATTTAGTATCATGGCTGAATGCAATGTGGGCACTCAGCCAATTGTAACACCTTCAAGAAAGCCATGAATTAGTATGATATGTAGAATTGCACTTGGTTAATTCTTGACAGCAAATAATCTATGGCCATGAATCTGCCACTAATAAGGCCATGGGTATTGCTCTGTTGTACCCTTGATAAAAGGACAGACAGATTAAATATGAGTTACCTCTGATATGAATTTTGCTTTCTGTAATTGTTTTCTGTAATTGAAGCATCCTTGCATGGGATGGCAATCTTTGGCATCAGTGATAACCCATGGTCCAAAACCATGGATCAAAAGAATTAGATTTGTTTAGCCACCATTAAGTTGTTGGAGAAAATATTCAAATATTGTGATGTGGCTATATGTACAAAGATCAGAGTCATGCAAGCCATGGTCTTCCCTGCGACTGGAACCAGACATTGGACTTTGAAGAAGCATGATAGGAAGTGTATTCATGTCTTTGAACTTCAATGCTGAGAATATTATGAAGAGCCAAGAAAATAAACCAATGGATCATCAAACAAATCAACCCAGAATTCTCCTTTCAGGCGCAAATGAACAGATTTAAATTATTTATTTTGGATAATTTATGCAAATATCTAATGCTTTGAAAAATGTTTTAGTGCTGGAAAAGAGAAGAAGACCAGCAGCAAAGTGGATGGATTATGGTGCTGTGGTGCTGTGGTGTACAGTAATCCCTCGCTACTTTGTGGTTAATCTTTTGCGGATTCACTACTTCATGGGTTTTCAAAGGGGGCTTAAATCCATTAAATCCATTGAAAATTTTAAATCCATTAAAATTCATAAAATTCTTCTACAGTACTACTGTACTCTATTAAAGAAACTGGTAGGATATCACATGTAGTTCCAGCTGAGAAACATTATAGAATGACTGTTTAATGCAAAGGGTGGGTTTTAAAAGTCCAAATACTTGTTAAATACATACAAAATTATCTTTTCTCTACTTCACGGAGATTTGTTTTTCATGGGTGGTCTTAAAACGCATCCCCTGTGAAAAATGAGGGATTACTGTAATAGAAGAGGTTGGAAAATAGAACCTCATGGAGAAACTTAAGTGGTGGCTAAGAGTTAAAAATAACTTGATTGTGCATAATTAATCAATAAGTCAGTCAATCAATCAACTAAGATGGCCCTCATATGCGAGACAACGATGAAACTGCATACAGATGGCAGGTTGAACAACTAACCTTGCGGTATGACTGGAACAATCTAGAACTGAACACACTCAAAACCGTAGAAATGGTGGTAGAATTTAAGACAAACCCTCCCATCCTATGATCTCTCACAATATTAGACAACACAGTATCAACAGTAGAGACCTTCAAATTTCTAGATTCTATCATATCTCAAGACCTAAAATGTCAGCTAACATCAACAACATCATCATCAAAAAAGCACAACAAAGAATGTCCTTTCTGCACCAACTCAGGAAGCTCAAACTACCCAAGGAGCTGAAGAATCATTGAGTCTGTCATCTGCATCTCTATAACTGTCTGGTTTGGTTTTCCATCTCAACAAGACCGAAAGACTTCAGTGGATAATCAGAACTGCAGAAAAAACAATTGCTGCCATTGAGGACCTGTATACTGCACGAGTCAAAAAGAGGGCTGTGAAAATATTTACTTACCCCTCGCATCCTGGACATAAACTGTTTCAACTCCTACCCTCAAAACGTTGCTACAGATCACTGCACACTAAGACAACTAGAACAACTAGACAACTAGAACAGTTTTGTTCCTGAACGCCATCACTCTGCTAAACAAATAATTCCCTCAACACTGTCAAACTACTATTGCTACTAGTTTTTTCTCATAATTTCTATCACCCATTCCTCCCACTAATGACTGTAACTTGTTGCTTGTATCCTTAAGATGTTTATTAATATTGATTGCTTCCTCATTGCTTATTTGACCCCCATGATAATCATTAGATGTTGTACATCATGATTCTTGACAAATATATATTTTCTTTTATGTACACTGACAGCATATGCACTAAGACAAATTCCTTGTTTGTCCTTATGTGGCCAATAAAGAATATTCTATTCTATTCTATTCTATTCTATTCCTGAAACTTATACTATACTGACATCTGCCTATTTTTTTTAAATTTCCTATTGCACCTGGGCAAAGGCACAGAATAATATATATCAAATGCAGCTTTACTTTCTTCATGCCTTTTACATATTTATCCATGTTCATATTGTTTTTCTTGCATCCTGTTGTTGCATTGGATTATTATTACCAAACTGTTGCCTTTAGCCAAACAAATTTCTGCTGTGCTGATCACATTTCTGCTTCAAAACTCTTCTTGTATACTTTTCTGCTCTTGTACCATTTGTCCAAATTCTATCAGGATATGCTGGTGAACAAGGTAATAACCACAAAAATCATCACATACAGCCTGGTCTTTTGCTTCTCTCCCCCCTGCCTTATCTGGCTTTTAAAAGAGAGATAAATTCCATGAAGGAAAATTCTATGAATGGCTAGTTTTATCCATAGCAACTTTATGAAGGAATCTGGTAAAATGCAAGTAACACATAACTGTGTATATCAGCTGGTTTCTCTGCAGAAACAGTAGTAGTAATATCCGGCTAATGGGTACCGTATTCTGAAAGCAGCTATGGAGTTATGTGGACTTCTTATTTAATCTATTGTTTGCTTACCAAAATTTTGAAGATTTCATGTCTCTGTCAGTGTTTGCTCAGGTTGATAAGGGCTATTTTTTCTCTTTCTAAAAAAACATGAAGGTCTAATTTCTTTTGGTTCAGCCTTTATCAGAAAGTTGAATTTCCATCCTATTGGCTCTAATATATCCTTCACCTACTCTGGAATTTCTTTGCTTCCTTCCTAACTTATGGCGGTAAATAAAAAACATGGTCATATGGTACATGTGTGCCTGAGATGGATAAAATGTCCCTGGAATGACCTTCTGAACCTTGGCTAACCTTAAAGACATACATTCCGTCAACATTTCTACCTCAACTGAAGTTGTGGCCTTCGCTAAGCACTTCAATGTTAGCACGAAGGCAATTTAGCTGGGTCAATAGTTAAAAAAAACAACAGTTTTTCGCCATACATCATTCCGTCCATGTAAATAAAACACGATCTGTTGAACTATTGAGCATTTCAAGCATGCTGGGAAGATATGATTTTCCTTTTTCTACAGGAAGAGAAGCTTTCAGCATACTCAAAGCAACTGTTCAGGTCACCTACTAACTGTTCGTTTCTGCAATTGATTTTATTTTTAGGAACATTTAGGATTGTTACACAGGATGAAATGTTTTGAAAAAATTCCAGTCTTCTCTTTCTTGGATCAACACTAAAATCCACAGGAAAGTTTGCCCTTGCCTTTTAAGTATGGTTATATCATCACACTAAACAGAAAAAAGATATTGTAGAAGTGAAAAAAGTATAGAAAAGAGCAGCCAGTATTATCAAGGAACTGTAATAGAGTTCCTATAATATTCAAGATTTGATAACTTAGCAGAAAGATGAGAAAGTAAAACCATGATATCAAGAAAGTTTGCCTGCCTCTTTCTGATTTTTGAGATGTAATGATATTTAATGATTATCATATATTTAAATATTGTTCATGATTATATAATTTTATCACACAGATATAAACACCATTTAACACAGGCAAAATCTGTCAATGCGAGATGAAGTAAGACATCATTTTACCAGTGTTAAAATAAGTTAAATCTATTCATGGAAAAAGCGGTTCTCTGCATCTTCTAGTGAAGTCAGGAAACATGTTCTAGAATAAAAGCATACAACATTTTCACACCAACTATTATGGAAACAGAAGTGGGGGGATACTATTATATAAAGTACCTATCCAGGCTATGGGCTTCCCACAGACCAGGGGTAGGCAAAGTTAGCTCTTTTATGACTTGTGGACTTCAACTCCCAGAATTCCTGAGCCAATCATGCTAGCTCAGGAATTCTGGGAATTGAAGTCCACATGTCACAGAAGAGCCAACTTTGCCTACCCTTGCCCTTGCCATAGACAATTGGCTACTGTGGATGTCTACAAGGGTGTTAGAAGGTGGCTAGTGACATCACAAATCATGACATAATCATGACTTCCAAGGAATGTTCTCCAAGGTTGACCTCTGAGAGCAGAAAACAGAATTCATCAGCCTTTGATCTGATCTTCCCTACTTAAAATATTAAATAATAACTTCAAAAAATGAATTCTCTCCCTGGTGTTACTTTAAAATGTAATTTGTGCTTTCTACACCAAAATTAGCCATCTGCTTCCCCCAGTCAAGGCATTGGTATGACTTTTTATGTATTTATTTATTTATTTTATTTATTAATTAGATTTGTATGCCGCCCCTCTCCGTAGACTTGGGGCGGCTAACAACAGTAAAAAGACAATATGAACAAATCTAATATTAAAAGTAATGTAAAAAACCCCAATTTAAGAAATCAATCATACATACAGACATACCATGCATAAAATTTATAAGCCTAGGGGGAAGGGAATATCTCAATTCGCCCATGCCTGACGACAGAGGTGGGTTTTAAGGAGCTTACAAAAGGCAAGGAGGGTGGGGGCAACTCTGATATCTGGGGGGGAGTTGGTTCCAGAGGGTCGGGGCCGCCACAGAGAAGGCTCTTCCCCGGGTCCTGCCAAACGACATTGTTTAGTCGATGAGACCCGGAGAAGGCCACCTCTGTGGGACCTAACTGGTCGCTGGGATTCGTGCGGCAGAAGACGGTCCCGGAGATATTCTGGTCCGATGCCATGAAGGGTTTTATAGGTCATAACCAACACATTGAATTGTGACCGGAAACCGATCGGCAACCAATGAAGACTGCGGAGTGTTGGTGTGACATGGGCATATTTGGGAAAGCCCATGATTGCTCTCGCAGCTGCATTCTGCACGTAAGCATTAATATCTCTACAATCCCATACTTCCTGAATTTAGCTAACTTAGGAAGATGTATTTAAGTAATTGCATATTTGAGGGTATATGAACATTTTTCACTGAATGAATCTGTTTCGCCTGATGATGAAGGCGTCAGGCCAGAAATTCATTTATCTTTAAGATGGTGCAGAACTCTTTGTAGTTTTTTTTCCCTTTTACTATGATGGTCTAATACAGCTATCTCTCAAGAGTGTATCTGCTAATTACATTATGTAGAAATTGCGATTATCCTATGCTAGCCCACTCACATATCTTTGCATATAGGTGTATTTTTAACAATTGCTGCCTCTTACATAGAGTGGGTAGCTGTTTAATAGGTGTAGTAATTCCTAGCTGAAAAACCCTTAAGATCAAAGTGCTTTACAAGGATGGGTTATATTTTCTGCAGAACTTCAAAGCTGGGTGGGGGAAGGATGTAGCAATTGGGGGTTGTATGGGAAATTTTGGCAGTCAGCCTAGTTCCAATTATCTTCCCCTTCTCATTTATATATTGCGAGCATTATATAGATCACCCATAAAAGTATCTTTCTGTCTACCTGCAGAAGTCATTAATGTTACAGATGGAAAATCAGGAAGACAAATGACAGCAAACTCAGAAAAAGCCATTTTCAGGACCAGGATGCACAAAGTGTTTAATAAATCAACATGAAAAACGATGACATGAAAAGTTGCATGAATTATGCAGCCTTCATCATGGTAGGGAAATTAATGCAACTTCATTGATGGGTTTGAGATGAAATATTTAACTGTTTTCATATGGAAACAGATGGATTTAATGATCAGTCTTTTAATTAGTTTGAAGCTATTTTATTTCCAAAAGTAGCTGGCAGCAAAATTTTTAAAAAAGAAGTCTACATTGGACATTTCAAGGTTCCATTCAAAAGCTATCTGTCACCTACAAAGGAGATTAATATTGATAGGGAAGAACACAGACGCGTAATCCCCAATGAACTCAGTACAACCTTGTTTATCTGAATGGCCCAGAAACTTCTGAAAGTTTCCGGAAAATCCAACCTTGCTCAAGGGCATTGGAATTTTACAATGAGTTTAAAACATGAAAGGGACGCATTTCGCGATAACTGAGACTGTAGAAGATAAGAAGTATCTTGATTGAGCAGACCAGATGTCTAGTCATTCATATGTTCCTTGAAAGGTGAATAACCTTGATATTCTTTTGGCATTAGGGAATAGACGTTCTCCGAAAGTGCTCAGATTAATAGTGTTTAATGGTTCTGCTAAACAAAATATTAACTTGTCCGTTGTATTTGGCTAATGAAGACCAGCAGTTTTACCACGATTGTCTACTTTGTTGTTTTTATAAGACTGTATGTGGATGGACAACTCAAGAACCCATAGTTAAAACCTAGCCAAAGGATTTTCATAAGACATTGGCAAATCTATTCTCAGAGTGAGCCAAGCTACAGATTTACCAACTACATGTTTAGCAGAGTGTGCAGGTTTATCTTTTTAAGAGCAAACATAGGAAAAATCTTGTTTTATCATAATTTTCATTAAAAGTTAGATGAGAAGAATAAAAACTAACAAGAAAGTAATAATTAAGATGAAAAAAAGAAAAAATAAAGAAAGAGACAACAAAGCCAAGTGTAAAATAAAATCAAATATACCAGCAAATGATTTCTGATTTTACAATAGTTATATGTATATATTTAAATTATCTTCTTAGTGTAAGGTTACAACATAACTTTTATTTTTCTAATCAAACATGCATAATAGTTTCAGGGGTTTTTTGGGTGTTATGCAAGACGTTCAACAGAGGTTTACAAATGACATTCAAAAAAGGAAAAGTCTGATAACACAACTTTAAGGTATGAAAATAATAGCATTGTTTTTATTTAGAAATTCATCTCAGTAGAAACTGGCTTACTCCTAAGAATTGTAATGCAAAGAACACGAAGATGGATTTTACAGTTTGTAACAATCGTCTTTCAATCTGGTATGCACCAAAGCTTTGGATTTTAACTTTTACAATTCTCAAACATTATAAATGAAGGGAATTTGGGTGGTGCTAAATAAACAAGTTTTTTTTTTAAAAAAAAAATCATTTTCAAAGTACTATATATTAAAAATTGGATTTATACTGACTTTATTCACACATAACACAAAGCTATGATATAATTCTAATTTGTTTGTTTAAAATAACTTATATGGTTGCCTACCTCATATAATGATCCTAAGCAGCTCAAACCAACTGTAAAATTAAGAATAATAATGAAACCAGCCATCCCGCCTGGTGCCAGACCATACGCGCTATTAGTTTCCTATCTGAACCCCCATCCTAGCCCAGCACTTTGGGGGAAGAGCCAAATCTTCATGGCCTTCTGGAAGGTTAACAGATAGGGACTTTTGAATCTCATGTGGGAGGCGACTCCAAAGAGCTGGGGTGGCTACAGATCAGGCATCTCTCCAAGGTCCCATCAGATGACAGCATTTAAGTGAGGGGATCTGGCATAGTAAGGTTGTGTAGATACTGTTGAAGAGAGGCAATATGATATTGCATGTTTAGTTTTAACTGATGTGGTGCATATTTATGAACTCTACTATATGATTTGGTGTGTATCAGATTGATAAATTCTGTTCAACTATAGTTTTGGATAATAGGCAGTGTGAGTGTTGTCTTTCAAGGGCTTTCAAGGGCTTGTTTGTCTCTTGTCTGAAATGTTTAAAAATGCTTGTTTTCTTTTTGAAAGCTCTGAATCTGTATCTTTCCAAACCCATTTGGAGGCAGCTGATTTGATTTTCAATGATTTCTGACCACTCCAAAGCTCACTTTTGATATTTGTTTCCTTCTGCCTGAATCTTGGAGACAGCCTGGAAAAGTCCCTGCAGTTTTCTTGGCAAGGTTTTTTTCAGCAGTATTTTGCACTGCCTCCTTCCTAAGGCTGAGAGAGAGAGACTGGCCCAAGGTCACCCAGCTGGTTTGTGCTTCAAGCAGAACTAGAACTCGTGGTTTCCCAAGTTCCAGTCTGATGAGTTAATCTTGACACCAAACTGGTTCCATCTTAGAGTTAAACACTTCAAAAGGAGAACAGCCAATTCAATATCTTCTGGATGATATGCACACATGCTGGTTTCTTCTCGTTCACATATTACATCTGTAAAATGTACAGTTAAAAAGTGTTGTACAAGGCTTACTTATTTTTTATTTATTTGTTTGTTACTTATTTTCAGGTAAGTGTGCAGAAAGTTTCAGAGTGAAAGATGTCACTTCTTTTTTTTTTAAATGGTTTATAAAATCAAACGATAGTATCTATACCTTCTCTGAGGCCACTATTAGGATCCTCTTATTCTATTAATTTCAATTCCTTTTTTTTAAAAAAAATGGTTTTCACCATTCAACCAAAAAAAAGGAAGGGAAAAAAAAGAATGGCGAAAGACTCCAAGAAAACAAAGGCAAACTCCTACATATGTCCCTGAAACTTTGGTGGTCTGTAGGTCATTCATCTTTTCACCTTTTCTGAACCTGAAAATAGTCCTTGACATGAAAGCTAATAAAAACCAAGCATTACGCAGGTCACAAGGAAGGAGTCAGGGTTAAGGAAGGAATACATCCTAAACGTCAAGAAAGGAGTAGAATCCGAAGGCATTCCCCCCCCCCCTTCTTCTTCTTCGTTGCTTGGCCATTTCTTTCCGCTCACATGGTTGTGATTTACAGTACGGGCTCAACTGCTGACACCTTTATGTCCCTCCCCCCTATCCCAGCAGGCCTTACAGACACAGCCCATGATCGATGCTGGTGAACTTTTCCTCTGATTACCTTCTGGAGAACTTTCCCATCATCTATTGTTTTCCACCAGAGTGGAATACAAAACCAGTTACTCGCCTTCCACCCTCTTACTTTCGCTAAGCTAGCCGTTTTGCTCCATCTTTAAAGCTATGTGCAGAATTTATTACAGCCAAGTGAAAGAGGTTTTAAGCTCTTCGAGGCTTTACCCCACTGCCTGAACTTAAAATGGTCCAAAGTAAATCAACATAATGGCTGCCTGCCTAACATTGTCCTTGGGAGGGCTTTTATACACGCTGTTGTCTAGTCATTCAGAACATTTAATGGAAAACATAAAAAGAGCAGGAGATGGTTGACTTTGTCTTCCTTCAGTATACTGTATTAAAGTAAACAAAGAATGAACACCCTAGGCTTCATTAGGCAAAATGAATGGGAGGAGGCCATAGAAGCATTCCACTTATTTTGGGGAGATGATGAGAATATATTTCTTGTATATATGGTGCCACCATCTGAGATTTAGCTCAGAAATACCTTCGTTAACTGCATCGTCTCATCAGTATGCAGCCTTGCTCTTGCTGTAGGACAAGGCAGGGAGGTTGTAGGAGAAACTGGGGGAAAAGAAAGTCGCCAATATTTGTTGCTGCTTCCGAAGCTGTGCCTTACGCACAACTCTAGTTTGTGTAACAGTGTCTTGCCCAGCAGACACTAAGCAGACAATGTTGGGTCAAGAAAAGGCATCTTATATTAATAGAATGCTGATATTCCGTAGGTCCTCCCAAGAGGTTGAGTGAAGGAGTTGTTTTCAAGTATGATTTGGGCCAACAATGGAGCATGCCTTGATGGCCAACGTCCTTCCTGAAACAGCTCTTTCACTTATTCAGTTTGGGATTCTTGTTTTCTTCTTTTAATTCTTAAGAGTTTAGAGATCAGCGGTGGACTTCTGTCTCACGTCTCATGCAGCTGGTGGGTGCAGATGGACCGATGGACCTTTTTTGTGCTATTTCAGGCCACAAAATGCCTCGGTACAACTCTGGTTTTGTATAGATGAAAAGAGTGGATAACTTTGGGGATACTGCAGAGCATCCAGGTTTCACAATAGCAACAGCACTTAAGCAGTTTACAGAGTCAGCATGTTGTGCCCAACAATTTGGGTCCTGCTTTTATGCACCTCAGAGGGATGGAAGGCTGAATCAACCTTGAGCCTGGTGAGATTTGAACTGCCAAATTGCAGTCAGCTGGAAGTCAGCAGAAGTAGCCTGCAGCACTTCACCCTAATCACTGTGCCACCGTGGTTCATAGTCGCTCACTATTAGGATGCTAGCTATTAGAGTGTGTCATATTTTTCAATTTTCAATTTTGAAACATTAGGGATGCTCAAAAGCTGTGGCATAACTTGAGGATTGTAAAAAAAATTGGTTATTTGAACATAAAAATAAGAGTCAGAGTGGCGCAGCAGGTAGAGTGCAGTACTGCAGGCCACTAAAGTTGACTGTAGATCTGCAGGTCAGCAGTTCAAATCTCATCACCAGCTCAAGGTTGACTCAGCCTTCCATCCTTCCGAAGTGGGTAAAATGAGGACACGGATAGTGGGGGCAATATGCTGGCTCTGTTAAAAAGTGCTGTTGCTAACATGTTGTAAGCCGCCCTTACAACATGGGAGGCATAAAAAAAATCAAATAAATAAAATTAATTAAATAAATAATTTGATAATTTTTATCTATTTATTTATTTATTTATTTATTCATTCATTCATATTTGTGAAAACATGTACAAGGTAATAGGTATGGTATAAAAATAAACAAAAGCAAAGTAGGTATAGGTAAATTTGGAGAATAGGCTAGCAGGACAGGGACAGTAGGCACAATGGTGCACTTATGCACGCCCCTTACAGACCTTTTACAAACGGGGAGAGGTCGACTATAGACAGCCTAAAGTTAAAGTTTTGGGGGTTTGGAGAAGAAACTACAGAGTCAGATAGTGCATTCCAGGCACTGATCTCTCTGTTGCTGAAGCTGTCGAGTTTCGAGTGATTTACACTGAGTTTGAATCTATTTTGTGTGTGTGTGTGTGGTTGCGGTTGAAACTGAAGTATTCATTGTTAGGTAGGACATTGTGGTAGATGATTTTATGAACTACATTTAGATCAGATCGAAGGCGACGTAGCTCTAGGTTATCTAAATCCAAAATTTCAAATCTGGTGGAATGAGACATTCTGCTGCGAGCAGAGGAATGGACAACTCTTCTTGTGAAATATTTCTGGATTCTCTCAATTTTTCTGGACTCCCTAAAAGTAACTATCTAAATATCATAACTTTTCATATTTTGTTTGTTTCCTTTGAGTAATCACTATTTTACTTTACAGCTTCACTGGGAGAGTTGCTTGCCTAACTGACTTTATAACATTGTCACTTTACATGTGACTTGGGAAACCAAAAGATGAAGATCAACTAAGGGTGACTCTTGTAGAGCTGCCAAGAAAAGTGAGGGATGGACCAGATTCTTGTATAAAGTAAGAGGCATAAGACAAAAAAAAGTTCAGTATTTCAGTGTAGACAAGCATATATATTCTCTCTTCGTTATCTCTGTGCACATCCAGTCTGATTTTAACCACAAGGCTGTGGTTAATTATTAATTATTAATTAATTCCTTTGTGAGTCAAATTAAATATCTAAGTATACTGAATTGTTACCGATTATGAAGTACATCCTTGGCCTTTGGTAAAATTTTGTGTATGTATGGATACATTATTTCCCATTTGAACAACTAATCCTCCAGAACAGAAGGGAAGCTGGAAAAGAAACCAATCTGTTGAGTGCCCATTTTATGTTCTGTTATATATGCAAGACTATCAAACAATGCTAAAATTCCAAGATTCCATATGAACTATGAAGGACATAAGGCAGGAAGGAGGGATTGGGGAGTGGCCTTTGAGTTTCTATTGGTGACTACAAGGACAGTCTGTCTATGCAGTTTTCTTCGCTTACTACTTAAATTACTTAAATAGTTAATTTCCTAGTTAATTTCTAGGAATAGTTAAATCCTAGTTAATTAACTAGTTAATTTCCATATATATATTACATGATATTGGAAGGGGCTTGTTATTGCCTTCTTCCTTTAGTTGGGAGAGAGCAGAGCTGGTGCAAGTCACACTGATTGCTTCATGCCTAAGGTAGGATTAGAACTCATGGTTTTCTGGTTTCTAGCCCAGCCTGGCGTTTAACCACTACTCCAAACTAGCTCTCTTACTTTGGTCAGGAGTTTTCCATCTTTGGATACAAATTTCGTCTGTCCTCACAGTTGGCCAAATGAAATATTTGCATTGTTTTCCCACTTGGTTATTGGCTATTTAAATTAAAACTTGAGTTAATGGAGCAAATAAACCATCACATTAAATATTTTATTTGTTATCTTTTTCCAGAGGATGTTTCATTTAGTTCTTTCTATAAAACACCAAGACTCTGGGGGAGTTGTAGGCCAGTGATGGCAAACCTATCGCACGGGTGTCACAGGTGGCATGTGGAGTCATATCTGCGGGCACACAAGCCATTGCCTAGCTCAGCTCCAACGTGCATGTGAGTTCCAGCCAGCTGATTTTTGGCTTGCACAGAGGCTCTGGGAGGGTATTTTGGGCTTCCAGAGAACCTCCTGGGGGCTGGGGGAAAGACATTTTCGCCCTCCCTAGGCATTGACTTATGGGTGTTTTGGAAAAAAGGTTTGCCATTACTGTTGTAGGCAGTGTTAACTGATTTACAAGCACTGGGGGAGGTAGATTCAGGGAGCAGAAAAATCAAGATGTCGACTATGACTACGATTAAAGTCCACCCATTTATTACAGAGACATAGCTAGGTAGAGAATTCTGGGAGTTGAAGTCCACAAGTGTTAAAAGCGCCAAGTTTGAAGACCTCTTCTTTATTATGTGTGTTGCAAAGACATTCCTGCTTTTACTTTCCCTGCCAGCTCCTGGCCTTCACCCCCTCCAGCCAGTCTTCCAAGCAGGAAGCAACTTGGTGGCTTTTCAGATGTATGTATGTATGTATGTATGTATGTATGTATGTATGTATGTATGTATGTATGTATCCTTCCTTCCTTCCTTCCTTCCTTCCTTCCTTCCTTCCTTCCTTCCTTCCTTCCTTCCTTCCTTCCTTGAATTTATATGCCACCCCTCTCCATTTTCCCTTATAAGAGCCATGAAACCTATTAACACAACTTGAAATCAAGATTGAGATATGCATATGCATGTACAATTTTTTTTTTGAAAAACATTCCCTTTTCGTGTTGATTGGATTAAGATTGTGGTGACAATTGTAGGAGTGGGGAGAGGAACAAAACCACATTCTCTGCTCCTCCTTCTCAGCATTTTGAAACTGGTGAAAGTGAAGATCATTATGACTGTAGGAACAACAGTGGCAGCCTGCAACTGCCTCAATCCCATTGTTCTGAGTTAAACTAGTTAACTCAATATGACCGCTGACCAGCCTCTGCTTAATAATGTCTAATGATGGCAAGTTTACTATTTTCCATGGTGAATGTCAGGAACCTCCATTAAGGTTCCACTGAACTCAACTTCTTGGTGTCTGAATCAATCACTCTGGAGCATATTTTCTAGTGCAGTGGATCCTAACCGGGTTCTCCAAATGGATTTTATATCTATAATTCCTTGCAAATTGCCTGGGAAATACAGAACCCAATACATTTGCAGGCATCACGTCAAATTGGAAATGTTACTTCTGAGTAGCAAAGAACAATTTTAATCATCTCCGGCCTTTAATTACTTGTTCCTTAGATATTTCCCTGCCAAAGCATACATTTGCTCCCATGGTATATTATGAATTTCTTCTACAGAAATGGACAAAGCTGGAGTTAACTTGAACTAATTTATGATTTTCAAATATTTTTATGATTTTATGTATTGTACATGTTTAATCTCCTTTTGTTGGAAATGCACTGCACTTCAAGCATTTCAGTCTTTTAAAACCTTCATCCATTTTGGATGCTTATTTCCATTAGTCAAACAGCACAAATAAACACAGTATAAATTTATTCCTAGAAACCTGGGGGCAGAAGCAGAATTTTATATAGGGGAAAAGCACACCCAGAGCACATTTGGGGAAACAGTTATCATTTCTAATCAGAACTATAATATTATTTCTGTCTGCAGTTAGTTAGTTTCCTTCCTTCCTTCCTTCCTTCCCTTCCTTCCTTCCCCTTCTTTCTTTCTCTCTCTCTCTCTCTCTCTTTCTTTCCTTCCTTCCCTCCCGCCCTCTCTCCCTCTTCCTTCCTTCCTTCTTTCTTTCTTTCTTTCTTTCTTTCTTTCTTTCTTGTCAGTCCTTATCCCTAGTCATATATACTATCACCATTTGGAATCAGTTTAAAGCTCAGATTTTAAGATACTGTATTTAGATTTATTCCAGATAGTTTTAATCTTATATGGATATGTGTATCTATTTAACATCTTAAGAAGAAGCCATTTTGACTTCTTATGACATAATTTATTTGTTTGCCACCCAGAATCATTCTAAGAGGCAGAAAATGAATGAATGAATGAATGAATGAATGAATGAATGAGTGAATGGGAATCAATAATGTTTGCACCATGACTAGATACAAATGGATAAAAGGCTTATGACAGACATAGAGACTCTACAATAACCACAATCTCTCTTTCCTTTCTTGTGAATGCTTTCCCATGCAAGGCAATTGTAGATATGAAACGGAGAGAGGGGAACTGGAATTTATCTTCTCCATTACTCACATTCTTCAAAAAAACCCAACACTTTACTATGGTTAGAAAATAGACAGCTGATACGGTTATCATTCCCAGACTGTATAAATGGCCTTTCTGCAACCTTTTGAAAGAACAAAAATAAAAACCCTGCATACTGTTTTTACTTTGGAGAGTCAGATAACTATAATGTTTTCTTTTGTTTGAACACATGTGCCCCATTCAGTTACTTTCAAATGTTTCTGGCTTTTTGTACATTTTCCTAAAGCAGAAAAATTTCTCCATCAAAATGGTTATTAGCAAATGCAAACACACCATGGTGCGTAGGAAACTTAAAGTAATTTTATAGAACATGTGAACTACATGAGCTAAGTTATGGATCATAATTTATCCATGGACATCAGTGGGATATCAGAATGTTTAATCTGGCTGGTTGATTCATTAGTTTAATATTAATCTTGATAATATAAAGATAATGCTTTTACCCTAATAGAAGTATGGAATGGGATGCAAAGCCTTTATCTTTCAGCATGAAAAGTGAAACAATAAAATAAAACAAAATAACTTATACTAGTATGAAGCAACAAACATTAGAATTAGTCAGCTTCATCTTTCATTCTTATTCACGTAAAGCCCTGTTACTCTCCCCAAACTCCGCTGAAGCTGCCATCCTCCTCAGCAAGATAGTCTATTCTAAAGGTACTTTACACACACACACACACACACACACACACACAAGTTGTCTGCCCCCCCCCAGCAATGCTGTCCTGCTTTAGCTAAATTATAATCTGGCCACTTTAATCTAAATACCTTTTAAGCATCATGTTGTCAGTCATGGGCAACATGTAACCAGCTATACCAAATGCTTCCGACTACCCCCAATACATCTAAATATGCTCAATTCTTCCAAGCACACCACGTTTGGATTCTATACACTTATGCATACAGACATAATTGCCATACATGAGATGATAAGTGGACAAAACCTGGTGCTTGAATGGATTTAATTTATAGTGAATTTTGCCATCCCCTGACCATGGTAGAAACATAGAAACATAGAAACATAGAAGACTGACGGCAGAAAAAGACCTCATGGTCCATCTAGTCTGCCCTTTTACTATTTCCTGTATTTTATCTTGCAATGGATATATGTTTATCCCAGGCATGTTTAAATTCAGTTACTGTGGATTTCCCAACCACGTCTGCTGGAAGTTTGTTCCAAGGATCTACTACTCTTTCAGTAAAATAATATTTTCTCAAGTTGCCTTTGATCTTTCCCCCAACTAACTTCAGATTGTGTCCCCTTGTTCTTGTGTTCACTTTCCTGTTAAAAACACTTCCCTCCTGAACCCTATTTAACCCTTTAACATATTTAAATGTTTCAATCATGTCCCCCCTTTTCCTTCTGTCTTCCAGACTATACAGATTGAGTTCATTCAGTCTTTCCTGATACGTTTTATACTTAAGACCTTCCACCATTCTTGTAGCCCGTCTTTGGACCCGTTCAATTTTGTCAATATCTTTTTGTAGGTGAGGTCTCCAGAACTGAACACAGTATTCCAAATGTGGTCTCACCAGCGCTCTATATAAGGGGATCACAATCTCCCTCTTCCTGCTTGTTATACCTCTAGCTATGCAGCCAAGCATCCTACTTGCCTTTCCTACCGCCCGACCACACTGCTCACCCATTTTGAGACTGTCAGAAATCACTACCCCTAAATCCTTCTCTTCTGAAGTTTTTGCTAACATAGAACTGCCAATGCAATACTCAGATTTAGGATTCCTTTTCCCCAAGTGCATTATTTTACATTTGGAAACATTAAACTGCAGTTTCCATTGCTTTGACCATTTATCTAGTAAAGCTAAATCATTTACCATATTACAGACCCCTCCAGGAATATCAACCCTATTGCACACTTTAGAGTCATCGGCAAATAGGCAAACCTTCCCTACCAAACCTTCCCCTATGTCACTCACAAACATATTAAAAAGAATAGGACCCAGAACAGACCCTTGTGGCACACCGCTTGTAACCTGTCTCTGCTCAGAATACTCGCCATTAACAATAACTCTCTGATGTCTATGCTTCAGCCAGCTTGAAATCCACTGAACTATCCAGGGATTAAGTCCAATCTTCACTAATTTATCTATCAGCTCTTTATGTGGAACCGTATCAAAGGCTTTGCTGAAGTCCAGATAGGCAATATCCACGGCACCACCTTGATCCAACACCTTTGTGACATAGTCAAAGAACTCAATGAGATTAGTCTGACACGATTTGCCTTCAGTAAAGCCATGCTGATTTGGGTCCAATAAGTTATTGTTTTTTAGATGCTGATTTATCCTCTTTTTGAGTAGAGTCTAGTAGGGATGCCTCAATGGTCATAAGTGTGAAAAACAGTTATAAGTCACATATTTAAGTGCTGTTGTAACTTCAAACAGCCACTAAACGAATGCTGTAAATTGAGGACAACCTATGTATTTCCAGTAATCTTAGAAATACATAGGTTGATCAATAAGATTGATTAAACTTGATGAATTCCATCAAAATTTCTCTTTGGGTGACTCTCCGACTCTAAGATCTTAGTAGCTGCTCTGCTTCTTGTCTTTGTAACTGGGACTTTGTCCTTCAAATAATTTTTCCCTCTTCATTTTTAAACAGCCCCCACTTCCCCGCCCCCAGTTTCCTTTTGCATTTGGTTAATGAGGTTGTTTATTTTTGTTAAAGTCTTCAAAACCCATTAATTTTTACCAGGAGCTCATTAAAAAGCCATGAGTGAAGAATACGCCTATATAGATAGTGTAATGTAAAATGCATCCCCATTTTAAAATTTAATGGCACAGCAGCCTCCATCATTAAAAATGCCATTTGCAAAAGAAAAGAGGTAGTGCACTGTTATCTACCCGTTCATTCATTTGTTTCCAGGCAATGACTTTTGGCTGCCTTGTGGCAACCATTTGGGAGACGGATGAGGCTTGCATCCATCAAGGCGAAAGCTAATGGCTCCTGATGTCAGGCAGCACCTGTTTGTTGTGTCCTTCAACTCAAACTCTAGATGTTCCCAACTTTTCCAGTGGCAACTATATTGATCAAAGCAGTATCCATTCTGACCATTCATGGTAGACATTTCCAGTCATGGGCTGCTGCCCACACAGGTGTGTGTGTGCCATGGGGGTAGCAAAAATGGAGCTTACATATAGTAGATAATGTATGTTTTTGAGTGACTGCGTATAATATGTATCTACACATATGGCATGTACAGTATACATATACAATTAAATATTATATTTTGGATGTTCAGTAATAGTAAATATCTTGTATCTCTCTGAGGCAAGGAGCGGCCAGGCACCCAAACCCAAACTCTTGATGTGAGTGACGCCAAGATGGCCACCTTTAAGGCAATCACATGACCTTTAAGCCACCCCCAGTCACATGATAATCAAGCCACTCCCATCTGGTCACATGGCTGGCAAAGCCACTGCTAACCAGTCACATGGTCGACATGCCATTCACACCCAGTCGCATGACCCTCAAGCTATGCAAGACCACAAAATAAGCCACACCCACAGTGTGGTAGTAAAAGATTTTGTGGCCCTTCACTGGACATTTTCCTCAAAACTGTTGTCATGTCAAAGGAAAACTTCAACAATTAAAGGAAAGTACTTTGGTAAAGTGACATTGGTAAAGAGTGGCATCATTGGGGGAGGGGGGCTAAAAAGTTTAGCAAAAAAAATTTAGCAAAAAAAAAATCTTTCTTTCTCTCTCTCACTTCCTCCCTCCCTTTCTCTCCCCTTCTCTCTTTCTCTCTCCCTCCCTCTTTCTTTCTCTCTCTTCCATCCCTCCTCTTTCTTTCTCTCGCTCTCCATCTCTCCTTTCTTTCTCTCTTTTTTCTCTCTCTTCCTTCCTCCCTCTCTCTTTCTCTTTCCCTCCTTCCCTCCCTCTTTCTCTTTTTCTCTCTGTCTTCCTCCCTCCCTCCCTTTCTTTCTTTCCCTTTCTTTCTTTCTGTCTTTCTTTCTTTCCTTCTTTCTTTCTCTCCCTCTCTCTCTTTTCTCTTTCTCCCCCTTTCTCTTTCTTTCTCTGTTTCTCCCTCCCTCCCTTCCTCTTGCTCTTTCTTTCTCTCCCTTCCTTCCTCTTCTCTCCTCCCTCCTCTTTCTTCATAAGGGCCTCCCTCCCACCTGGAGAGAGAGGGTGGGACTTCTACACCTCCTTTGGGCTCAGAGACCAACAGGCAGGATGGCTGCAGCGCAGGAGCTGCCCGGCTTCCCTGCCCCAATTGTGCCTGGGTGGAGGCGAAGGCGGGAAGGGAGGCGGAGCGGTGAAGTGGGTCCAAAGGCTCAGCATCTGCTTCCCTTCTCCTGTGGCATCTCTGCCCAGTGGCCCCAGATAGCCCCCTGACCGACCCTCTAAGTTCCTCAAATCCGCTGCTCTTTCACGCCCCCACCCCACCTGGCTCAAGGCCGAGATAGAAGGCCAGCTGTGGGGCAGGGGATGGAAGGATGATTCCCCAGTTCTGCTGCCTCATTACCTGTGTACACAGCCGGCCTTCCTCCTTGGAGAGGGGGCTGGGAAGGAAGAGCAGCCAGCAGAAGCCCACTGAAATGAATCCAGACGCTGGTAATCTTAGAACGGTACTTTATTTCAGCTCAGAGAAAGAGAAGTGACAGCTCAGCAAGGCAAGTGACTTTAGCGAGTACCGATCTGCTTTGCCTGGGAGAAACCACTTCTTTTATACTTTTGCGGTTCCCGTCAAAGCAAGGAGCAGCCGCGTCTGAGCCAATCAGGAGCGACTTGCTGACTTCGGCTCAGACAGCGCTTTAAACAGGAAGAAACTATTTACAGTTGAAACAAGGTAGCCATTACGGACACAACACCCCTCCCTCCTTAGTTTGGATGCATCCATTAGGAAAGCCATGTGACAAAATCGTCCAATCTGCTTGGTCTTCGCGAGGATCGCTCGGACCTGCGCAGTTCAGTTATGTCCTCAGTCTCGACGGTGGAAGTTGGCTCGCTGCTGCTCTCCCGGTGCGGCTGTGGCCTTGCTTGTGCGTCGGCCTGCTGGTTGCTGATTTCGGAGGAGGACGATGGCTCGGCGTCGCTGGAGGCCTCCCCTCGTCCCGATAAGTCCAATTGCGTGTCAATTAGTTCGGGTAGCGTGTTGTCGTCTGTAGAGTTGGGAGAGGCCGTGTTAGCGGTTTGCTGTAGAGCATTTTCCGCACGTTTACGTATGTGGTCAATGTGCCGCTTCCACATTCGACCATCCTCCATTTTTACAACATATGTCTTTGGAGCAGTTTGCTTAACAATAATTCCTTTTTTCCAGTTTACACCCCCATCAAAATTCTTAACAAATACATTTTGTCCCAAATACATTTCTCTTTCAGGTTTTACAGACATTTGGTTATTTTCACAGAACCTTGGGTGTAATCTATCTAGTGGTGACCTTAATTTCCTACCCATTAGCAACTCAGCAGGGCTTATGTGCGTGTGCGAGTTTGGGGTGATGTGTTGGGTTAACAGAAATTGGTCCAGATTTTGTTGTACATCCCCAGGGCCTGACCTACGTAAGGCTTCCTTAGCTACCCGAACGTAACGTTCTGCCAATCCATTAGCCCAGGGTGAGTAAACTGAGATGAGTGCATGTCTGACTCCTAGGTTGTCTAAAAACAATTCAAACTGTCTGGCTGTTAGTTGTGGCCCATTGTCAGATACTAGGATATCTGGGCAACCATGGGTAGCAAACAGTCTGCTCAATACTTTGATTGTGGCACACGTGGTTATGTTGCTCATTGCAATGATTTCTACCCATT
Organism: Erythrolamprus reginae; assembly: GCF_031021105.1. Taxonomy (NCBI): domain Eukaryota; kingdom Metazoa; phylum Chordata; class Lepidosauria; order Squamata; family Dipsadidae; genus Erythrolamprus; species Erythrolamprus reginae. The sequence continues at coordinate 36,787,856 of NC_091954.1, read as the reverse complement.
TAGAAAATGCATCGACTACTATTAAGAAGTATTGTGACCCCACTGGCCCTGCAAAATCGATATGAATTCTGGACCATGGTCCTGCAGGTTGCTCCCACTCTGCTGGGGTTGTCTTGGGGGGGGGGTTAGGCCGTGACTCTTGGCACGGGTCACATTTGGCTACCCAGTTCTCAATGTCTGCATCTAAACCTGGCCACCATAAATGTCCCCTGGCTAGGCCTTTCATCCTGACAATCCCAGGATGGCCTACATGTAACATTTTGAGTACCTTTACCCTTAGGGTTTTAGGGATGATCACTCTATCCCCCCACAACAAACAACCCTTTACATATGACAATTCTAAACGTTTAGTCTTAAAATCACACAATTCAGGTTTCAACGAGTCATTTTGCCAACCTTTAAGTACACAATTTACTACTTGTTTTAGGAGGGGGTCTTGCTGTGTGTGTGTAGCCACCTCCTTTGCCGTGACTAGCGGTTTGTCATCTAGTTCTATCATTAATACATCTGCAGATGGGGCAGGGTCTACTACTAATTCTGCCATAGGGCACCTACTGAGACCATCTGCGTGGTTGATGGTTTTACCCCCTTTATGGATGAGTTCGTATTGGTATCCTGAGAGGAAAAGGGCCCACCTTATTAGTCTTGGGGACATAAATGGGGGAGTAGGCTTGTCGGGGGCTAAAAGTCCCAGTAAGGGCTTGTGGTCTGTAACCAATTCAAAACTCCTCCCAAAAAGGTAGTTATGAAATTTCTTCACCCCTGCCACTAAAGCTAGAGCCTCCTTATCTAGCTGGCTATAGTTCCTTTCGGTATCTGTCATTGTTTTGGAGAAGAAAGCAATTGGAGCCTCTGTATTATTTGGCAAGATGTGAGCCAACACCCCTCCCACGCCATACGGGGAGGCGTCGCACGTAAGCCTGATGGGTAATGAGGTGCTATACTGGACTACAACACTCTTAGAAGTCAACAGCTGTTTTATTTGAATAAAGGCTTCGTGTTCAGTTTTCCCCCATGTCCAAAGGGCTTCTTTCTGGAGCAAACGGTGTAGAGGCTCTGCTACTGTTGCCTTCTGTTTTAAGAAAACGGAATAGAAGTTAAGAAGGCCTAGGAAGGCTTGCAATTCTGTCTTATTTTGTGGCTCTGGGGCTTCTCTGATGGCTCTCAGTTTCTCGGTTGTGGGGTGGATACCTTCTCCATCAATTTTATATCCTAGGAATTCAACACTGTTTGTCCCCCACACACATTTGTCTGGTTTAATTCTTAGTCCTTTGTCCTGCAACCTCTTAAGTACTTCCCTTATTCTTTTGTTTAGCTGTTCCTGGTTTTCCCCTGCAATTAAGATATCATCAAAATAGGGAATGGCCCCTTTTATGCCTGCTAATAGGCGTTCCATTATACTTTGAAATATGCCTGGGGCTATGCTCACTCCAAACTGCAGTCCGGTACATTTAAAGGCACCCCTGTGGGTTACAATTGTTTGCGCTTTTGCTGTTTGTTCATCGACTGTTAGCTGCTGGTAAGCCTGGGCGAGGTCAATCTTTGCAAACCTTTTCCCTTCCCCCAGGGAGTGCAGGAGTTGTTGTACAACTGGAATGGGGTAAGGGTGATGTTGGAGAGCCTTATTTAAAGTCGATTTGTAGTCAGCGCAGACTCTTAATGAGCCATCTGGCTTTAAAGGCGTGACTATGGGTGTCTCCCAGGGACCCTGCTCCACTGGAACCAAAATGCCCTGGCTTATGAGCTTGTCTAGCTGCAGATCCAGTTTGGGAAGGAGCGGAAGGGGTACCCTGCGGGGTTTGAGTCGAATAGGCGGGATCTTTGGGTCAATAGAGAACGAGATGGGGGGCCCTTTGTAAGTCCCTAGAGTGGGGCTAAACACTTCGGGGAACTCTTGTAGGAAATCAGGCATGCTATTCGAGCTAATAGTACAAACTCCAGAAATTTCAATTCCTAAAGGTTCCATCCATGCTAAACCCAGGAGAGAATGCTTAGCCCCTGTAACCACAATCATAGGGAGGGTACATTTAACATCCTTAAACACAATAGGTACATTCAATTTGCCCAACACAGAGATTACCCCCCCTTGAAAATCTCTAATCACCAATGAGGTTTGCAATAAGTCATCTTTAGATAGATTAGGCATGTATAATTTGAGCTTCTCCCATGGCATGATGGTGTATTTAGACCCCGTGTCCAGTTCCATGGAGCATGGTTTGTTGTTAAGCAGTAATGAAATTACAATTTTGCCCCCATTTTTCGTTGCCGTGTTATTCACGGAAAATCTAGTGTTACCTTTTGAGTAGTCGCGGTTAGCGGCTGAGTAGTTCCTTCGGTTTGAAAAGCGGGGAGGTCGGTTTTCTCGCGGTTGGGGCACCTGGTGTTGGCCTCGTTGATTGCGCGGTGTGGAGAAGGTTTCTTCTGGCGCCGATGCTCTGCAGGCTTCGGCGATGTGGCCTCGTCGGTTGCAGCGGCGGCAAATGGCATCCCGGAAGGGGCATCGTTGGCGCTGGTGGTTTCCCCGGCAGCCGGCGCAAGGGGCTGTGTGGTGAGGAGCTCTGTGCTGTCTCGGCTGGTCTTGCAGCAGGAGGCAGTTGTCCTCATTCTGGGCTGACGGGCTGAGGTCGTCTGATCCCTCGACGCGGTGAAAAGTGGAGTCGATCTTGGCAATGACTTCTCGCCGTTCATTTTCCTTCAGCTCTTTGGCCGCGGCGTCGGCGACCTCTGCGGTTTGAGCTAATTTGATCACGGTTTGTAGCGTTGGTTCGTCTTTGGTGAGGAGTTTGTTCCTCACTGAGGCGTTTTTCATGCCGAAAACTAGGGCATCGGTGAGGCGAGCTTCCGGGTTGTCAAACTTGCATTTGGCAAGCACCGTTCGAAGCCGCGTTGCGAACTGGTTGATCGATTCCGTCTCTGTCTGGGCCATCCTCGAGAATTGGTGCCGGAAAACCATAGCTGGCTTCGTGGGCTTGAAATGGCCCGCAAGCTTGGTTTGTAGGGCGTCCCAAGCGACGGTTCTTGCTGGCTGTGGTTCGGTGAGCGTCTGGGCGAGGTTTCGGATCTCTGGGCCGCAGTAGTTTAGGAAAATGGCCCTTCTTCGGTCGGCGTCGGCGTCCTCTATGCCCGCAGCTTCGAGGAAGATCTCGAAGCTGGCCATGTAGTCGTCCCATGAAGTCTTTTCGGGATCGAAGAATTCGGGAGCCCGGCTGATTTGTATGTTGCTCATGGTGCAAGCGTGGTTCTTCTTCCGTCGTCGCCAGTGAAATGAATGGTACTTTATTTCAGCTCAGAGAAAGAGAAGTGACAGCTCAGCAAGGCAAGTGACTTTAGCGAGTACCGATCTGCTTTGCCTGGGAGAAACCGCTTCTTTTATACTTTTGCGGTTCCCGCCAAAGCAAGGAGCAGCCGCGTCTGAGCCAATCAGGAGCGACTTGCTGACTTCGGCTCAGACAGCGCTTTAAACAGGAAGAAACTATTTACAGTTGAAACAAGGTAGCCATTACGGACACAACACCCACCCCACCCTTAAGCTCCTCCCAGGTCCTGGTCCTCAGCTGAGCCTCCTGAAGCTCCAGAGTCATTTCCCCAAAACTGCCAGTGCAATTACCATGAATTACACCAGAGCCGCTGCAAGCAGCTGCCTATCAGAGCCGATTAGGGGTGAAGGAAGGGCTGGCATGAGTCTTCATCTGTGGCAAATCCTCCCGCCTGCCGTTCCCTCTTTCGCAGGGGCACAGCGCCAGAATACGACTGGGCCTGTCTGGGGGTGGGGAGGAGGAAATGGTGGCGAGCAAAGGCCCTGCATGGATGGCCTGAAGTCCACGCAGAGATCTCTGGCCAAGCTGGGTTAGGGGCAGGGAGGGCGAGGCAGTAGCGAAGACCCTGGAATCCCCTCCCTCTGGCCTCTTCCCAAGAGGGCTAGTTGGGAGAAAAAAAAGCAGGACATTTTTCAAACGTTGCAGGATGCGGGAAACATTATCAAAAAGTGGGACTGTCCTGCCAAAAATGGGGCATCTGGTCACCTTATACTTTGGGCCTCTGGAGGCCTCAAAATACTGGAGATGTTGTGCTTCCAAGGAGAAAGGAAACCCAGCCTGTTTTGCAATGGGTTTCTTTTCTTGACAGGCTTGTTGGGTTACAGTAAATAGTTCTTAGCCTGTTCTGCTGGATCAGGAAATTTACACCACACAGGACTAAGTCTTTTAGCACAGAATGGCACATATTCTTTCGTGCCCCAGAAAATGAAGCAGGTGTGCAAGAGGAACACGCCTACAGAAAAATGAGTCCCATTGAGCTCAAGGGAGGTTTTTAAATAAACATCTGTCCTGAGCCATAATGTGATTTACTTGGTTTTCACTGCTCAACAACCATCAGTAATCAAGCCATTGCTTTCAGACATACTGAAGATTGCTGTTTAGAGTCAGATGGTTAGTAAAAAAGAGGAGAATTGAAACAAACAAACAAAGGTGGTAAATTGAAGGGGAGAAATTTATTTTTTTTCATCCAGCAAGGAAAACATGTTGTCCACCTTGCACTAGTATTTTCAGGATCCATTCTAGGACTGCCGAACTGTATTCATGACAACTCTGTGTATTGGTAGTCCTCAACTTACAACCACAATTGAGCCCAAAATTTCTATTGCTAAGCAAGACAATTATTGAGTTTTGTCCCCATTTTACAATCTTTCGGAATAGAATAGAATTCTTTATTGGCCAAGTGTGATTGGACACAAGGGATTTGTCTTTGGTGCATATGCTCTCAGTGTATATAAAATAAAATATGCATTTGTCAAGAATCATGAGATAAAACATTGAATAATTGTCATTTCTTAAAGGAATCACTGCTGTTATTAAATGAATAACACAATTGTCATGAAGGTCACAAAAGGACCCTGTGAGTGTCATAAATGTAAGCCAGTGGTCAAGTGTTCAAATTTTGATCACATGGCCATGGGAATGTTGCAAATGTCATAAGTGTGCAAAAAGCTCTTAAGTCCATTTTTCCAGTTCTGTTGCAACTTCAAAAACAAAATCGAGGACTACTTTAAAGTTTTCATCAGAGGCCTCTTCCCGTTTTTCAACTGGCAAAGGGCATAGCAGGACAGAATGTTTTTTGAAAGTAAATGTGTTTTTTGGGGTCTCCATAACAATCTGTAGATGGATTTATATGTCACATTTTATTTCAGTTTTCTACGATCACACAAACTAAGCAGTCACAGATTTACCACAGGGCTAAGTTCCTACGATATTGGTTACTCTGGAGGCAAATATAGAAAATTTCATAAAATCTGAAAAGCATCCAAACTCTGAAGACTTCCAAGATTTAATGATTTAATTAGGAATCGATTGAGGTACTGACTATATGCATGTATTGGTCCTGGTTTGTTTCAACTTTTAAAAAAATAAGTTATTGTGAGCCAGAATAGGATGATTTTTCCGACACACTAAATCACAGCCAAACAATCCAGATTATGGCTTCAGACAACATGTGAACTTCACCAGTAATAATTCATTTTCTTAAAAGGGCAAATTGTTAAGTTGCAATAATTAAATGCTTTAAATAACTAAATGTTTAAACAGTCTTAACTATTTAGGATCTTTTGCATCACACACTACAACAAAATATAATCGATTTTTATTGGAATTTGATTCCATTAAGAGAAGGGAATCCTGCATAAGAAGGTTACAAGATTATCTGTACTGTGTTGAATATATCTTTGGAGACCAAGTGGGCCTATCTTTGAACATCTGAATGAAATAGATAGCTTGACAAACTTGGGAATAATTCATAGATATAGATAAATAGATAGATAGATAGATAGATAGATAGATAGATAGATAGATAGATAGATAGATAGACAGACAGACAGACAGACAGACAGACAGACAGACAGACAGACAGACCAGTAGGTAGGTCGGTAGGCAGGCAGGCAGGCAGGCAGGTAGGTAGGTAGATGTAGATGTAGATGTAGAGGTAGAGATATATAGATATTCAGGTAATCCTGGACATATGACCACAATTTAGTTCAACATTTCTGTTGCTAATTAAGGCAGTTGTTAAGTGAATTTTGCCCTATTTTGTGACTTTTCTTGACACAGTTGTTAAGTTAATCACTGCAGTTGTTATGTGAGTAATATGGTTGTTAAGTGAATCTGGCTTCCCCATGAACTTTGCTTGTCAGAAGGTTGCAAAAAGTGACCACGTGATCTTGGGACACTGCAAGTCTCATAAATATAAATCAGTTATAAAGAGTCAGAATTTCGATAATGTGACCCTGGGGATGTTTCGATGGTTATAAGTATGAAAAAATGTCATAAATCTTTATAACACTTTTTTCAGTGTTATAATTTTGAACGGTCACTAAATGAACTGTTGTGAGTCAAAAACTATCGCTAGTCCTGTGATGACCAGCCTATGGCACAGGTGGCATGCGGAGCCATATTGGAGGGCACTTAAGGCATTGTCCTATGTCCGTTCCAGCATGCATGCATGTGTTGGCAAGCTGATTTTCTGGGAAGGCTGTATTTAACCCCTGGAGACTTCAGGAGGCTTCCCGGAACCCTCTGGAGTGGGTAAACGGCCCAATGAGCAAACCAGAAGTTCAGAAAAACAGACGTCCAGTTTAGCAATTGCCCTGTTTTTAATACTCTGGAGGCTTCAGGAGTCTGGAGGTTTCAGTGAGGCTTGTGTGCATGGGCAGGGGAGCAGTGTGTGTGGGTTGTGCGCATGCATGGGGGAAGGCACCGATGTGGGTAGGTGCGCATGTGATGGTGGGCACACACATATCCTTTTGGCACGTGAGCCAAAAAAGGTTTGCCATCACTGCTCTAGTCAGTGCTTTGTCTACAGCAGTGTTTCTGAACCTTGGTAGTTGGAAGATGTGTGGACTTCAACTCCCAGAATTCCCCAGCCAGCAATGCTGGCTGGGGAATTCTGGGAGTTGAAGTCCACACATCTTCCAACTACCAAGGTTCAGAAACATTGGTCTACAGGAATCTCTTTGCTTGGTTCCTAACTTCTGATCAATTCATCATAAGCTATAATGGTTCGGTTCACATACCATTAGTTAACCAAAGCCAACTACTCTAGCACTATTGTTGTCCACAGTGTTGAGTAGATGGATTAAGCTCTGATGCAGTGGTTGTGCTTTCACATCTGAAGGCCATCTTAAATCTGTGCAAATTACATATTCTATTTTTTTTTTTTTTTAAATTTTTATTACAAATATATACACATTTACATACAATATATGTTTTATATTAATACAAGGCTAAATCAACGCGTAACAAATACACGAACAAACAAACATGACAAACAAACAAACAAAAATATTCTTTAAAAAAAGATCTAATTGCTTATTTAAGTACACTAATAACAATAACTATTCACTTAGCATATTTTATAATATTTGTACTTGTATTCCCTTCAGGAGGTAAGTTTTGAATGATTTTTGATTTTAAATTATTTTCTGGTGAAGCATGTTGTGTCCTCAGCGTATACCATTTTCTCTTGTAGGTTGTCACTGTTTTTTAAATCGTTTAATTCTTTCTTATCCGCCTTCTTTTATTCATATTCAATTTCTTTAATGTCATACAGATCTTTTTTTATAAAAAGGTTTTTTGTATATATGTCTTTTGTATATATTTTTTTTCTATGTAATAAAAAGGATATAAAGTATTGTTAATTTGATTTTTTCTTTTGAATTTTATTTCTTTTCTTAAACCAGTTATAAAGATGTATCCAGGTTTTATCGTGTTCGGAATCCTCTTTGTTTTTTAGTTTAATTGTTAGTGCATCAAATTCAGCACAATCTAATATTTTTTTAATTATCAAATCGTCTTCAGGTGGTTCGGGTTGCTTCCAATTTTGAGCTATCGTTATTCTAATTGCTGTTAATATATGAATTAATAAGTAGTGTTTGTTTTTTTCAATTTTTTGATCTATAATTCCCAGGAGAAAGGCTTCAGGTTTTTTATTTATCTTCATTTGTAAGATCTCTTCTATCCAATTCTGCATTTTGTTCCAGAATTTTTTTATTTTTGAGCAGGTCCACCAAATGTGGTAATATGTCCCCATTTTTTTGCACCTCCAACATTTTGGGCTTGTTCCTTTATACATTTTGGCTAATGTTGCCGGTGGAAGGTGCCACCTATAATACATTTTGTATATGTTTTCCTTATAAGCTGTAGATTTTGTTAATTTATAGTTCTTGGTCCAAATTGATTCCCACTTATCTAAATTTATGCTATAACCAAAATTTTTGCCCCAACTATGTATACTATTTTTAACGATATGTTCCTCCATTTTATAGTGTAGCATATATTTATATATTTTGGAAATCATTTTTTTTTCTTGGCCTAAAATTATCTTATCTAATTCTATCTCTTTTATTTGTATTTCCTTCCTTTTCCCTTCTTGATATTTTGATTTAATTACGTTATACGCCCACCAGTCGATTTTGATTCCAATTTCTTCTAATTGTTCCCTAGTTTTTAATTCCCCATTTTTTTCTAATGTTTGATAATAATTTAACATTTTGTTTAGTTCTCTTGAGTTTGGATATATCGTCGCCTCTAAGCTTGAGTACCATTTGGGAGTTTGGTGATAGTACATTTTTTTGATTTTTTTCCAAGTTGTGTATAACGAGTTTCTTATTATATGTTGTTTGAAGTAACTATGTGTTTGTTCTTTATTTTCCCACAGGATAGCATGCCACCCTATTCTCATATCGTGTCCTTCCAGTATTAGAAGTCTCTTATTTTCCAATTTAAACCAATCTTTCAACCAATCCATAATTGCTGCAGTATAATATAATTCGAAATCTGGTAGTGCAAATCCTCCTTGTTTGATATTATCTTGTAGATATTGTATTCTAATTCTAGGTTTTTTTCCGGCCCAGACGAATTTTGTAATCATTCTATTTAGTTTTTGAAAAAAGTCTTTTCTTAATATAATTGGAATCGTCCTAAATAGATATAGAATCTTGGGTAAGATAGACATTTTTATTGTTGAAATTCTACCTATGAGCGAAATAGGCAATTTGTTCCATTTTTCTAATTTCTTTTTTATTTCTTTCGTCAAAACCGTGTAATTATCTTCCTTTATTGTGATCGCTTTTGCTGTTAGTTTTATTCCCAAATACTTAACTGTTTTTACTATTTGTAGGCCTAATCTGTCTTCTAATATTTTCTTCTCTGTATTTGTTAAATTTTTTGTCAGTATTTTGGTTTTTTGTTTATTAATTTTAAGTCCTGCTACTTTTCCGAATTCAGTAATCTCCTTTAATAAAACTTCCCCTGATTCAATTGGATCTTCTATATTGAATACTAGATCATCGGCAAATGCCTGAATTTTGTATTCTTGTCCTTTCAAATTTAATCCTTTAACATTTTTATTTAACCTTATCTGATTTAATAAGGTTTCTATGGCCAAAATAAATATTAATGGGGAGAGGGGGCATCCTTGCCGTACTCCCTTTTCTATTTTTATATTTTGCGTTAATTGGTCGTTTATTATAACTTTTGCCGATTGTGTAGAGTATATCGTCTTGATTGCTTTTATAAATTTTTCTTTAAATTTCATTTTGGTCAGTTGTTTAATGAAAAAGTTCCAATTCAAATTATCGAATGCTTTTTCCGCATCTAAAAATATTAGTGCCAAATTCTTTCCTGGGTTTACCTCATAGTATTCTAAAATATTTATAATGTTTCTCAAATTATTTTTTATATTTCTGTTTGGTAAAAAGCCGTTCTGGTCCGGATGTATGATTTCATTAATTATCCCTTTAAACCTTTCTGCTAATATTGTTGTAAAGATTTTGTAATCTGAGTTTAGTAATGCAATTGGTCTGTATTGTTTTATTAAATATCTTTGTTCCAAATCTTTTGGTATTAGTGTTATTAAACCTTCCTTCCAGGATTCAGGCATTGCTCCTTTGTCTAACACCTCGTTCAACATCTGTAGTAATAATTTTTTGACTGGTTCATATATTTCTTTATAATATTCGGCTGGTATTCCATCTACTCCTGGGGTTTTGTTATTGTTTTGTTTTTTAATTGCTAGCTCTAATTCTGTCATAGTTATAGTTTTATCCATTCTATCAATGTTAGTCTCCGATATTTGGGGTAATTCAATCTCGTTCAAATATTGATCTATTTCTTCCTCTTTTATCTCATCATTCCTATATAGCTGTTCAAAATAGTTTTGTATTATCTTTTTTTTTTCTTCTATATCGATTTGTTTTTTTCCCTTTTCGTCTTCCAATTGTTGGATATATTTCTTCTCTTTCTGTTTTTTAATTTTATAGGCAAGCCACCTTCCCGGTTTGTTTGCGTGCTCGAAGTAATTTTGTTTTACACTTTTGATTTTTTGGGCTATTTCTTCCTGTGCTATCAGGTTTATCTTATGTTTAATTACATCTCTTTTTTCTTTTAGTTCGATTTTTTTTGGATCTTTTATCCATTCGGCTTCTATTTGTTCTAATTCTTTTTGATTTTCTCTCATCTCCCTATTTTTATCCTTATTTTTTTTACTAGTGTATGCAATGGTTATCCCCCTTATATAGGCTTTGGTTGTGTCCCATATGTTTTGTATGGTTGTGTCTTCATTCCAATTTTTTTCTAGAAAGATATCTAATTCTTTTTTTGAAAATTCTTTGTATTTATTTTCTTGTATAATTTTTGTATTCATTGTCCATCTATTTTTTTTGGTTTGGTTTCCTCTAATTATAATACTTACTGGGTTGTGGTCTGCCCAAAAGTTGGGTTCTATTTCTGCTGATATTATCTCTTGTTGTAATTCTATATTTGTCCATATCATGTCCAATCTGGACCATGAGTCATGTGGGTGTGAATAATAAGTATACTTACATTCCTCTCTGTGTCTTTCCCTCCACGTGTCTTTTAGTTTAAATTCCTCTATAATATCTTTGAGTTTTTCTGGTATTGTTTTTTTCTTTTTACTCTTTTCTTTACCTTTATAGTCTTTGTCGTAATCTATTATTATATTGAAGTCCCCAATCACACAGATGTTTCCTTTTTCAATTTTTATTATTTTTTGGTACAACATTTTATAAAAAGATTTTTGGTCTTTGTTGGGAGCATAAATCACAATTAAATTTGTTTTTTTTTTATTAATTTCAATTTCTGTTATAAGTATTCTACCCTCTTCATCACTGTCAATTACTTTTGGATTTAACCAGCTTTTGATATATAGTGCAATTCCCCTTTTTTTTTCGTTTGCAAGTGATGTGAATAGTTTCCCTAGTTTCGGGTGTTCCAATACTTTCTTATCCTTTTTCCTTACATGAACCTCCTGAAGGCATATTACGTCTAAATTTTGTTTTATTAATTTTGTAAATGTTTGTCCTCTTTTTTGAGGAGAGTTCATTCCGTTTATATTCACAGAAAATAATTTAATTTCCTTATTCATTCTTCGTCAACTATCTTGCCCTTTTGCTGCTTCTAAGCTCTCTGTAATTTTCTGTTTTCTCCCCTTTCCCCTTGCTTGTCTTGTCTGTTCTCTCTTCCTCTATCTCTCCCTCCTCTTGGCTTAGTACATATTCTAACCTTCAAACTAAAATGGCAATTGCTCCAGAGTCAGGAAGCCTCAGATCCTGATTAAAATATGGTGTGCAAAGGAAGGAGGTCATATAGGTGTACTCATCAATCTACTCCTTGGGTTTACTCAGTGATGGGCTGCCAAAAATTTTTACTGCCACACTGTGGGGGTGTGGCTCGATGGTCATGTGACCAGGTGGGAGAGGCTTGACAATCATGTGACCAGGGTGGTGGTGTAAAGGTCATGTGACTGGGTGGGAGTGGCTTACTGACCAAGATAAATTTTCAAATAGGTGCTTGGACTCTTTTTCAGTTGATTAAGTCACATTATTTGAATTGCCACAAAAAGGACAAATGATAGACAGCATTATTAGTTGAGGAGCACAGTAACATTTTAAGGTTTTGTACTGAACCCACAAGATTCAGTATGGTAACAGATTAGGCAAGTAGCTCAATTTTCTTGAATTGCTATAAAAGTTCAGTTCTAGATAATGATTAAAATGATTAAAGTGTTTATGGGTAAAAACATACTATTTAATTATTTCCTATTTTAAAAGTAATTAAGGGTCGTGCTAAGGTACTAGAGAAGGAAGGACAATAAAAAAACATATTAAGTATTCAATAAATAATGCATGCATTTACTACCCCCACTGAATGTCCCCCCCCATGGGGGCAGCAGCCCATTACTGGGTTTACTAGATCAGTGATTTTCAACCTTTTTTGAGCCGCGGCACATTTTTTACATTTACAAAATACTGGGGCACACCACCAACCAAAATGACCCAAAATGACACTCTAACGCAGTACATATTATACATATAGTTAATAATATAGTTTCTAAATGTATTTATACTCACTCAGTGTGAAACCTGGGCCTGTTTCAATGAACACAAAAGGGATATTCTGGCAGGAATGGTAGTTTGGGGACCCATGCTTAATTTCCCCATGGCACACCTGACCATGTCTCATAGCACACTAGTGTGCCGCGGCACACTGGTTGAAAAACACTGTACTAGATCATATGAAGTCATTCAGCAAGTATAAGAGAATGATCTATGCTCCAGCATTGGGACTGTGATTTTTGCCTTCATCAGTTTAAATCTGTGCACGTCAGGTATGGTGGGTGTCACTTATGGAGGGGAAGTTGCCAATATAATGACCACAATTGTGTGATCAAAACCTTGCCACTTTGACAAGTAACAGCAGTAGCAATAGCACTTATATACCGCTTCACAGTGCTTTACAGCCCTCTTTAAGTGGTTTATGGAGTTCGCATAGGGCCCCAAACAATCAGGCTCCTCATTTCACCAATCTCGGAAAGATGGAAGGCTGAGTCCACCTTGAGCCAGTGAGACTCAAACTGTTACCAGAGACAGGCCTTCAACTATATAATCATGGAGACCAACTCTTTTCTTTGACCCCCTCTGCAGATATAAAGGGATCTGGAATCAATAGATCTGTGAAAATAATTTACTGTATATAGCTGAAGCAGACACCAATGACCCTGAGCAAAACTATTCTGGCACTGGTGGGAAAAGGAAAGACAACACATAGGTGCCAAAATGCCCAAGGAGGAATCTGTAGAAGTTTTATTGGGGCAATGAAAGCAATGAAATGGCAGACAAAATGCAAAGGGCACTGAAAGTTGAAGTTAAGAGGACGTCCGATAGCAAAAAAAATGCAGCAAGCAAAGTAGTAAAGGAGGGAGCTCCAAAGGGGAGCCAACAGCCCTTAGGGTGTGAAGTTGTGGACAGTTTGCAATGGAATACCTTGCCACCCTGCAGTCCACCAGGAAGGTTTAAACCCAGGCTACAAAAATGGTGGAAGGTCTTAAGCATAAAACTTATCAGTAATGAACTCAATCTGCATAGTCTGGAGGACAGAAGGGAAAGGGGGGACATGATCGAAATATTTAAATATGTTAAAGGGTTAAATAAGGTTCAGGAAGGAAGTGTTTTTAATAGGAAAGTGAACACAAGAACAAGGGGAAACAATCTGAGGTTAGTTGGGGGACAGATCAGAAGCAACGTGAGAAAATATTATTTTACTGAAAGAGTAGTAGATGCTTGGAACAAACTTCCAGCAGACGTGGTTGGTAAATCCACAGTAACTGAATTTAAACATGCCTGGGATAAACATATATCCCTCCCAAGATAAAATACAGGAAATAGTATAAGGGCAGACTAGATGGACCATGAGGTCTTTTTCTGCCGTCAATCTTCTATGTTAGATCTGGTAAGGGGGCCTGATTAAATGGAGAAAGGGAATGGAGAAGCAGGTGATCCGGTGAGTCTAAAGTGGGAATCCAAACCCCAAGTGAAGGCAGATTAAAGATGTAGCAAAGGGGCGATAAATATTGATACTACTCTTTGTAATATCACCCCATGGGAAAGAATCTTTGCCGTATGTTCAGGCCTGAGAACTACAGGACCTGGGAGAGCTGTTTTGACAGCAAACAATACATAAGAGGCCGAAAGAATTATACGTTCTTCAAGCAAACCGGAATGCAGAAGCAGCAATAGCAGGCTCACAGCCTGGGAACAACAGGCTCTCCGAGGCTTTAAAGAACCTGAAACATAACCCTTTTATATAGACTCAGCTAAAAAGACGCAGCTGGTTCAGAAGTTCATGTCTTGGAATAGAGGGTAATACCTTTTCAGAAGAGAATTAAGGGGGACGATTTAATAATAATATAAAAAGAATCTCATTCGCGTGACCAGGCTTTGTTTTCGCGGTGAACCCAGCAGCCTCCATCACCAATAAAGGTAGCCAATGATTTGGTTCCCAAGGTTCTTAAGAAGATTAGGAGGCAGGTGAGAAATTAGATGCATCCAAGGGCTGTGATCTTGCATGGCCAACCTTACAACATCTGGTGCCTTCCAGATGTGCATTTTATTTATTTTATTTATTTGTTTTGTCAAGTACATATTGGTGGTATACAAAGATACAATAATATACATGATATTAGTAAAAGAGAAACATTAGGACAGGGGAGGGAAGACACTCTCTTACACTTATGCACGCCCCTTACTGACTCCTTGGGAATCGGTAGACGTCAACAGTGGATAGTCTAAAAGGTAAAGTTGGGGGGGGATGATACTGTAGAGTCAGGTAGTGAGTTCCATGCATCAACTACTCGGTTACTAAAGTCGCATTTCCTGCAGTCGGGTTTAGAGAAGTTTACTATTAAGTTTGTATCTGTTGTGTGCTCTAAGCTTTCTAAACCTAGGATTGTAAGTCTAGTTGTGTAGGGTATTCTGTTGCGAGTGGAGGAGTGGAGGGCTCTTCTAGCAAAGTATCTCTGGACATTTTCTAGAGTGTTTATGTCCAAAATATGGTGTGGGTTCCACACAGATGAGCTCCATTCAAGGGTTGGTCTGGTGAAAGTTTTGTATGCTCTGTTTAGTAGCATGAGCCTAAACTAAAGGGACCAGGTTTTTACGTTGCTAAAGCGGGACACCATTGATGGGGGGGGGATTTCTCTTTATTTTTTTCTCTCTCTCATCCTCCCTCCCTTTCTCTCTGGGGGATGCCCTCACCTCTTGTCGATGTACAGGCTGCTGGCGCCCAGGCGTGTCCTGCGAGTAGGGCCTCAGTAACAGCCAGATCCCCTCACTCAGTTCTGAAGAAGAATTCTTCAAAAAGCTCATCGCAAGCACGAGGCCTACCCTGAGCTGGGAGACACAGGAAGTACAACCCGACCAGGATGACCCCAAGACGCTTCGCCATTTGCTTCCGCCATCACCATAGTTGAGAGAGAGGGAGAGGAAGGAAGGAAGGAAGGAAGGAAGAAAATCGGGACATTTCTGAAAAGGCGCTGGATGCGGGACAGATTATGAAAAAAGCATGACTGTCCCGCGGAAAGTGGGATGTCTGGTCACCTTAGCCTTAACGCTCCAGGCTCCCACCAGGTCTGGGGAAAACGCATTGTGAACTTACCTAAGAATAAATCTTACTGGGTTTTCAGCTGGCACAGAGTTGAACCTGTCCTGGAATAAGCCTGAGGGCAAGATCTTTGTCGGTGAGAAAACAATGCTTGTGACGATTTTGAAGTCTACTGTACTGATTTGAATATGAGCATGCATTAAAAATAAAAATAAATTGTAAGTCTGGGGCTATGGGGTATCTTGCAGTCAGAGTAGTGATAATGGAAGAGACGGCTGTTTAGAATCTCCTCAAACCACCATGAGGGCAATTAATTGTGAGGACAATAAATCAGTGGAACACCAGATGTTGTGGGTGCTTTATCATTGGAATTTTTAAAGAAAAGACTGGACAATCACCTAGAGGTGGAGCTCTTGCCTCACAATCAGCAGGTTGTGAGTTCAATCCTAGGTACAGACAAATATAGAGTCTCCTGCTTGGGCAGGGGTTGGACTAGATGACCTGCAAAGTCCCTTCCAACTCTGCTAATCTGTTAAATGGTATAGGGCAGAGGTGTCAAACTCGATTTTATTGAGAGCCAATCATGGTTGTGTTTGATCTTGGGAGGAGGGCCAGGGTGGATATGGGCAGGGTGGGCGTGGCCAGCTTGACGTCACTCGTGTTGGGGGCGCCTGAGGTGGCCCAAGCACTCTGCCAGTGAAAACAGGCTCCTGAGCTCCATTTTTGACTGCAAGAGCTTCCTGCAACACTCTGCCAGCAAAAATGGGGTTCAGCTTCATTTTCACTGGCAGAGGCACTGTGGCAGAGGTGGAATCCTTCTGGTTTGGACCACTTTGCAAAACGTTGGTGATGTCACAATGACATCACGGAACCGGTTCGGTTGGTGCCAGTTCATGGGCGCCGCCATCTTGTTTTGAATTTTTTAATGGGCATTTTTTTTCTGCACATGCCCAGAAGCTGAGTTTCCAGCACTGCGCATGCACCAGCATCTTGTTTTCAGCACTTCCTCCTGCACACGGCAGGAGGAAGCGAACCGGCAGCGAGGTAAGTTAGAACCAGTAATGGGCTACCAAAATTTTTACTACCACACTGTGGGCATGGCTTATGCATTTTGTTTCAATATCTTTCAGTGCAAATTGGGTGCTCTGGGGTGGAGCTCCAAATTTTGCGACCCGTACTGCGTACCTGACCGTACCCATAGGTGCCCATCACTGGTTAGAAACCCCCCCCCCCCCCGCACTGTGGGCCAGTCTTCTGCTGTTTTCAGGGTGGCCCCATGAGCCAGATCTAAGCAATCCGTGGGCTGTATCTGGTCCCTGGGCCTTGAGCTTGATACTCTTGGTCAGGGGCGGATTCCCGATTCCACTGCTACTGTGCGCTGCGTTTTCCTGGTAGCCATTTCACAGATTTAGAATAACAGGATATATACTGTATGGCAGTGTTTCCCAACCTTGGCAACTTGAAGAGATCTGGACTTCAACTCCCAGAATTCCCCAGCCAGCATTTCAAGATGCCACGGTTGGGAAACATTGCTGTATGGTATATGCCACAACATCCAGACCAAAGTCTGTATTTAGAGCACGTTTTAAGCATAAGGTGACCAGAACATAAACAGTAGTAGCTGGGCCATGCTCACCCAAGGAAGAATTTATTTGGGGCAGGTCAGGGGCAGATTTCTCTTACCTGTTTCTACTGGTGCGTTGAGTGCTCAGCATGAGGATTTTTTAAAATTAATTTTTTATTGATTTTAAAATATAGAATATAAAACACACACACAACATAGAACAAGTACTCAGTGATTGGTGCCCACCACCAGACAAACATTCACACTCCACCACCAAATTTGGGGTGTTTCTTATTTACACCATTTTAACTCAAGAGCAAAATATCTGTTTACATATTATAAAGTAATTCCAATTTATTCCTTGTAGCCATCTCTCCAAATGATGGCACTACTGTTTCTGAGAGATTGCAACAGGTAGTGGCTTTACCTACCAGCTCGGGATGCATGCAAACCAGTATCAACGGGTTTTAGAACTGACTACTGGATTGCAGCCCAATTTACCATAGAAAGGTAGACTTCCTACTTCCTGTACCTGAGTACTATCCATCCGTAAACTTTCCATTATGTTTTAGCATCTGTGATCTGTGAACCAAGGTTTATGACTCAGTATATTGTGTGAATCCAACCAGCTGTGGTTTACATTCACTCAACCAATAAAGCATGGCTAAGTATGGCTCCTGTTAGTGACTCACAAAAGATCAGGGTTCCTCTTAATGTCTTTGCTTCTTTGATGCTTCGTTAGTAATGGATAACAATATCCTAAAACTAAAATAGTCTGCTTTGCTACTGATCCCCAGCTGCCCATGACCAGATGAAAGCCCAGGAAGCAAAGCAGAAGTAACAAGAAGGTCTATGCCAGTGCCCATCCACTAATTACCCCAACTACAGGCTTCCTTCATGAACCAAAAAGGAAAGGTGGTGTAAAGGAAGAGAAAGACAGCAAGCCTAAAATACTACTTTTGCCACAACAAAAATTTCAAGTGCTTTTCTACTTGTAGGACAAAATAACTGTTAGGCAGAACCAAGGACTTTTACTTGGACAGTTGACATCTACTTGTCCAGGTGAGAACATAGTCTCTTAAAAACAAAAAGTTGCCTTAAAATCCCCCCCCCCCCCCCCAGGTAAGATGTGCTGCAATTTCTTGAATTCTCCATTGTGACTAATTCAATTGATGGGGCACCTAGTTGGCGAACAGAAGGCTGATTTAGATCCGAAGGAATCTCCACATTTCCTAGAAGCTACAAATCATCTTCATATTATGCAGTAAATATAATATGACCCAAGCTTCAACCTTCTGCAATTGGATCTGTTCTATTTTCTCCAGTGGAGAAAGCACTTGGTTGTTTTAAAATATATCTTCTAACAATCATACCAACAGTTGCTGGATGATCAGTATAAAAGCTTTTTCACTTGCCAGAGAGCAATTATTCATTTTGAAAAAATAAATCAAGATCTGATGAAACATTTCCCTCCATTAAGGGATGTACTCTGAAGTGTATTGTGATAGTGCTATAAGGTTACCTACATGGATGCTTGGCCCACATATTTTTTTCAAGGCGCTTGTTGGGAATAGTTTCATATGGCTGATATATTAAGATTATGTGTCTTTAGGATTTATGTAACTGATATTTTGAAAATATTGTCCATGCATGTTAGTTCAGAAACAGGTCATAGATGTGGGTTATTGTAGAAGAGAATGTTATTTCTAATTGGGGATTTTTTTCTGCCATAGGGGTTGAGGATATGTTATAATTTAAATCAATGTAATTTAATTCATAATTCAACATAAATTGACTAATTCCCCAAAGATGAGCAAATGGAGTCATTTAGAATTCCAAGTCTATCTTAGACTTAGAATAACTTTATTGTCACTTTAAATGTACACGAATTGACATACATTAAAATGAAATTTTGTTGCATACAGCTCTCAAAGGGTCATCACCTCCAACACTACATTAAAAAAATATACACTACATAAAGCAAGATCCCTTTGGTGAAAAAACAAAACTGGCTACATTGCTAACTTTAAAAGCTGCTACAAAAATCTATGCCACCAATTAAAGACCAAATGCACCAATTATCACATCAATCAAGAAGAAAAACGTCTGTGCACGAATTCCACACACGCCTTCTATAACTTTGAAACAACCAACTCAAAAACTCAAGATCCATCCCACTCCTCAAAGGACCTAATGGTAAAGAATATAATGATGAAGCCACTAAAGCCAACCTCTTTTCATTCTTTGGGTCTGTCTTTGTAAACAGCAATGGCTCATGCCCAATATTTCCTAGTTGCATCACAAACAACTGCAACAATCTCACACAAATCGATTTTACAGAAGATAATAGGAATCATAGCATAGAAATCAATCAATCAATCAAACAAACAAACAAACAAACAAACAAACAAACAAACAAACAAACAATGTTGGAAAAGCTTTACGCAACCTAAAACCAAACTCCATTGGACCTGATGGTCTATATGCATATTTCTTTAAAAAGCTCTCCACCACCATAGCTGAACCTCTAAGCATAATTTTCAAAAAAATCCTTCAGGACTAGCCTCTTACCCAACTTATGGTCACTAGCCACAGTCATCCAGGTCTTCAAAAAAGGAATCCAAGTAACATTGAAAATTACAGACCAATCTTTTTATGTTGTATCACCTGCATAGTCATGGAATCAATCATAAATCAATCCATTACCCTCCACCTAGAAAATAACAACCTACTCTCCAATAAACAATTTGGTTTCAGAAAAAAATATCCTTTAACCTACAACTCCTACACTGCAAAAACATATAGATTACACAACTCAATCAAGGTAAATCAATAGATACAATTTACATAGACTTTTGTAAAATCTTTGATTAGTAGTACATGACAAGCTACATCAGAAACTAAAATCTTATGGCATCTTTGGCCCCCTTCATGATTGGATAACTGTGTTCTTGTCAAACAGACAACAAATAGTTAAAATAGAGAGTGCCCTATCAAATCCTGCATCTGTCAACAGTGTTGTCCCTCAAGGCAGAGTTCTAGGACCAACATTATTCATATTTTACATAAACGACCTTTGTGATCATATTATAAGCAACTGTGTTCTGTTCACTGACGATGTTAAACTATTCAACACCACCGACAATACTTCTACCCTTCAAAAAGACCTAGACCATTTATCACAGTGGTCTGATAACTGGTAACTTCAAATCTCAACCAACAAATGCTCTGTATTACACATTGGCGGAAAGAATCAGAAAATAAAATACAAGCTTGGAGGACACAATCTTGTAGATGACCCTCACTCTGTCAAAGACCTTGGAATACTCATATCTAATGACCTAAGTGTCAGAGCCCATTGTAACAACATTGCCAAAAAGGCACTAAGAGTTGCATAGCTTCTTCTCTGATAATATCGCACTGCTAATCAGAGCATATAAAAAATTTTCTAGACCAATTCTTGAATACTGCTCACCCGTCTGGAACACGCATTGCAAATCAGATATCAATACAATTGAGAGAGCTCAGAAAAATTCCACAAGAAGAGTCCTCCACTCCTCTGCTCACAACAGAATACCTTATTCCACCAAACTTGAAATGTTGGGCTGAGATAGCTTAGAGCTATGTCACCTTCGATATGATGTAAATGTAGTCCATAAAATCATCTACCACAATGTCCTCCCTGTCAATGAATATGTCAGCTTCAACCACAACAATACATGAGCATACAATAGATTCAGACTCAATGTAAACTGCTCGAAACTTGACTGCATGAAATACGACTTCAGCAACAGAGTGCTCAATGCTTGGAATGCACTACCTGACTCTGTGGTTTCTTCTTCCCCAAACCCCAAAAACTTTAACCTTAGACAGTCTACTGATGACCTTATCCAATTCCTAAGAGGTCTGTAAGAGGCATGCATAAGCACACCAACGTGCCTACCATCCTTTCCCTACTGTCCTCATTTATCTGTATTTACTATGTTCATGCTTATGTTTATACCAATACCTTATATTTTATATGTTATACCTTATGTGGTATGTGTTTTGACAATTAAATAAATAAATAAAAATAATATGATCAATGAACAAACAAACAAACAAACAAACAAATAATGCATGTATCCATATACGCACATGTATTATCTGACACAGAAACAACACAGTCTAGTTCGGATGTGTACATGTACATGGCGAGAGAAACAAATATTGCGAGTTTGTCAGACGGATGGCATAGGGCAGTGTTTCCCAACCTTGGCAACTTGAAGATATTTCGACTTCAATTCCCAGAATTCCCCAGCCAGCATTTGCTGGCTGGGGAATTCTGGGAGTTGAAGTCGAAATATCTTCAAGTTGCCAAGGTTGGGAAACACTGGCATAGGGGACAAAGCTGTTACAGAATCTGGAAATCTGAACCTGCTAGAAATACTTTGAAACCTTCTCCCAGAGGGGAGTGACAGAAACAGACCGTGAAGTGCGTGTGTGGGGTCTCTAACAATGCTCTAACACTGTGACAGCAGAACTCTCCTCGGATAGGGCTGATTTCCCTATTTTTCCTAGATTTGGAACATGGAGAGGCATTAAATGGAGTTTATCACAGGATTGGTGTGGCAAGTTTTGGTTGTTTGCCATTCAAAACGGTAGAAATTATGCCATTGATTTTTATCAATTATGGCCCAACGGTGCCACAAAAAGCTGCCATCCCCAAATAAAGTTTATGCCTACACAATTGCTAATTTAGTTATTGCTACAACTCTAGCAAGGACATTCTTCCAGACCTTGTGTACTCACACATACATACACACCCAAGCCATTTGTCACCACCATAAAAATTCCTGACTCATCTTAACTTCGGGCTAAGAGATAGGAAATAGCATAAAGGCACGCTTAAAAAAAGCCAACAACCCCACAACCCTTTTCTACGCAGAGATTAGAGAACAGACGAAGGGGCATCGTAGCATCCCTTCTTTTCCTTCCTTTCTTACAGCTCAACACAAGAAGATCACAACAAGGGTGTGAGTGCAGTGCTTGGTTTGCAGTTTCCTCCCCCCCCTCTTTTTTTAACCTATATTTAGATGTGAACTCCCAGCCTTGGAGAAATTTGAAATAGACAAGGCATCTTCGGTCTTGTCACAAATGCTGCTCCAACTTGTCCCAAGGAAGCCTTTAATAACGGGGTCAGGTAGAGTTCAGTGAACTACCAGCCCAGCAGTATTTCAGCTATGCTAGGTGCTCTCTTTCCCCTGATCTGGGCATCCCTCCCTTTCTGTTATTAAATGGGTCGTTTTTACAACATCAATAAAGAACTTTCCTATCCAATTGCCCCGGACAAAGGCTTGAAAGCCAGGTTTTAAAACTATGAAAACTTTGTGTTAGGTTCATGTTAGATTGTTTTTGCTGTGTCAAATACTCAATGGAGTTCAAAAGTTCAGATGAACCATGAACCTTGTCATTTCACAGCAGGCCGTTCTACAAATATAGCCCAAATATAGCGGGTGAAGGTTGGATGGGTGGGAGAAGAAAGATGGCCCACGCGCCTCAATATTTGGGGCGCCTTTCATTTACTCTCTCCTAATACATATTTGTGTAACATTAGCAATGTTTGCATCAGGTTGCACAAAGGCAGCAAGAATGGACCTTTTAAAAATCAAATAATTTCTCAGTAGTTGGAAAGGGAGGAAGTACTCAGAATGACACACATTGAATGGCGAGTCCTTAATGCTCAGCTAAACCCGGCTAATCTGCTTAATAAAATGTCTTATAGTCTCAGCAATAGTTTTTCTCCCGTCTGGGGCATGATCAAATATCCAAACAAATAGGTCATGACTTTATAGATTGGTTTTTAAAGTTTGGATCCCTGCTGTCTTGCGATACAGTCTCTTCACCTGAATCCCTACGGAAGGACACATGGGGCTTCAAATTGGGAAGATCAAGGACATTCCTTCTCCATATTTTGGAGACAAAATTAAAAAAACAGAAACCTATGGAGAAAGTCACCAGGACTGGGACAATGTGAAACTTGTTTAAAACTATCAAGCCAAATACGATTTTAATACAAATCATGCGATCTCTTTTAAACAAAAACAAGATCCACTAAACCTTGTAGGGTTACAGTCTTTGAGAGAAATGTTTTATGTAGACTAATCAGCCCAAACAAACAACTTCCAGGATAATTGATAGTTGCACAGAAAAAGTAATATCAGCAAATGTCACCTTTCAATCCACATCTGTCAAATTGTTGTAGTACCTGGACCAGTGATGGCAAACCTTTTTTTCCTTAGGTGCTAAAAGAATGTGGGCATGTGCTATCGCACATGCACAATTGCCCACACCCATAATTCAATGCCTGGGGAGGGTGAAAGCAGCTTCCCCCGCCTCCCAGAAGCCCTCTGGAGGCAGGAAACAGCCTGTTTTGCAACTTCTGGTGGGCCCAGTAGGCTCGTGTTTCGCCCTCCCAGGGCTCCAAAGGCATCCCTGGAGTTGGGGGAGGGTAAAAACGCCATTTCCCATCCCCCCAAGGCTTTCTGGAGGCCAAAAGCTCCCTCCAAGAGCCTCTGTAAGAGCCAAAAATCAGCAGGCCAGCACACACATGCATATTGGAGCTGAGTTAGGGCAACAACCTACATGCCAGCAGATATGGCTCTGCAGGCCACCTGTGGCACCCGTGCCATAGGTTTGCCATCACTGACCTAGACTATTTATATATTAATTCCAGTCTCTTGAGAATACCATCAAAGAACACAGATAATTTGAATATCCCCCCTGTTCATCTCATAATTTCAATTTAAAATAAAGCAATAAAGTCTAGGCTTCCCTAACACAATTTCCTGTGAAAAAGGAAGGATATATCCTCCTTTCAGAAGTAAAATGGAGAATGCTTCAATTTTCTATATTCAACAGCCAAAGGGAGTTGCAATACTCACAGCGATCACTCATACTCAGTGAAGGGCTACCGAAATTTTTACTACCACACTGTGGGCGTGGCTTATTTTGTGGGTTTGGCTTGATGGTCATGTGACCAGGTAGGAGTTGGTTGCCGGGCATGTAACCAGGTGGGAGTAGCTTGATTATCATATGACTTGACCAAGGATTTTCCAAGAACCTCAAAACAATACCCATATCAATGGACTCAAAATAAGTAGGTCATCGAATTCACCCACATCCTAGAACTGAACAGCTATAGAACAGTGAAATGATAGAAACATCTCACTTAGAATTTTGAAAGCACATTTTGAGCATTGTCATAAAGGTGCCTTCATCATTAAAATAGCCACTCACAAAATAATCACTTACTCAAAGACAACAATCTAAAGTGTCCCTTGCTACTTTCACAGCCCAAGTAAATATCTCAAAATCTCCATTCCACATAATAGTCTTAACCCTCCTTCCTACAAACTACCAAACAAACTCAACGTTTCTGGCAAAACATTAGATTTCAAGTATTATTCATTTTATTTTCTAGAGTAGGGGTCCCCAAACTTGGCAACTTTAAGACTTGTGAATTTCAACTCCCAGAATTCTCCAACCAGCTATGAAGACCTCTGTTCTAGAGAATACTGGAGCCAGTTCAAAAGGAAGGTGAGGCAGAAACCCAGATCACATAGAATTAATTCCACATTTTATCTCCTTATACTTTTCCTAGACACTTTTGTTTGTAGCTGAATCGCCGGCTTTGGGGTTTTTAAATGCTTTCGGGAAAAAGGCAGAGGCTGTCCAAAGAGGATGCCCTGCATTTTCTTTCAACATCTTTTGGTGCAAATTGGATGCTCTGGGTTGGAGCTCCATTTTTGCTACCCCACTGCATTCCCTCGTCCGGGCAGCAACCCATCCCTGCTCATACTCAGTCATAATTATGATTTACCTCCCAAGCTGCTATTACATTTGAAGGAAAAACATACGACCACCACTCACATATAAAAGAGTTTGAGATTCTTCTTCAATCAGTTTTTCAAAAGTTGATATGAGAAAAATGGTTTGAAGAGGAAATGTTGACCACGATAACCTTATTAACCTTATTAATACATATATTTAAAATATAAAAGCTTGATTACCTTAAGGAAGATCAATGGTGCATTTAGGATGGTGGCACCAAAGCTTTAAACTCAAATGAAAAGGGTGAAGACTGAATACTAGGCAGGATCTGATGCAATATAAGGAAACTTGCATTCAAGGTGCCTTTCTTCGATAAGTGCTAACATTAATTGAATTTTTATTTATTAGAAGAAGCCATGAAACAGAGTTTTTTGTGCTTTCAAAGTTCGGAAATGCCCTTAACACACGATCCTTTCGGGCATCTTGCCTAGCTACTTTTTTAAAGAAACATTTTGCAAGATGGATTACTGAGCAGGATTTACCGTATATACTCGAGTATAAGTCGAGTTTTTTAGCCCAAAAAATGGGCTGAAAAACCCGACCTCGACTTATACTCGGGTGACTGACAGGTCACCACAAGAGGGCGCAAGCGGCTTAGGGAAAGACAGCCGTCTTTCAGCTTGAAAGAAGCGGCAACTGCCTGGTTAAGAAGGGAGAATCCACCCCCTAGCCAAACGGCTTTTTTCCTATTTAGCGCTCGAACGCTGCGCTAAACAGGAAAAAAGCCGTTTGGCTAGGGGGTGGATTCTCCCTTCTTTACCGGGCAGTTGCAGCTTTTTTGCTGTTTAGCGCTCGAACGCTTGCCTAAACAGAAAGAAGCGGCAACTGCCCGGTTAAGAAGGGAGAATGCACCCCCTAGCCAAACGGCTTTTTTGCTGTTTAGCGCAGCGTTCGAGCGCTAAACAGGAAAAAAGCCATTTGGTTAGGGGGTGGATTCTTTAGCGCAGCGTTCGAGCGCTAAACAGCAAAAAAGCGGCAACTGCCCGGTTAAGAAGGGAGAATCCACCCCCTAGCCAAACGGCTTTTTCCTGTTTAGCGCTCGAACGCTGCGCTAAACAGTAAAAAAGCCGTTTGGCTAGGGGGTGGATTCTCCCTTCTTAACCGGGCAGTTGCCGCTTCTTTCTGTTTAGCGCAGCGTTCCAGCGCTAAACAGCAAAAAAGCGGCAACTGCCCGGTTAAGAAGGGAGAATCCAGAGTCCTGTTGGAGTTGGGCGGCAAGGAAAGAGGGAGGGAGAGAGGGAAGGAAGGAGTTAGGAAAGAAGGAAGACAGAAAGAAAGAAAAAAAAGATGGTAGAAAGGAAGAGAGACAAAGAAAGATGGTAGGAAGGAAAAAAGACAAAAAAGGAAAGGGAGGGAGGGAAGGGACTGAAGAAGGAAAGAAAAAGGAAAGAAGATAGACAGACAGAAAAAGAAAGGGGGGGAAGAAGGAAGAAAGGAAAGAAGGAGAGAGAGACAGAAAGAAAGAAAGAAAGAATGAAAGACAGACCTATGACCACAATTGAGCCCAAAATTGTGATTGTTAAACAAAAGCGTTGTTCAGTGAGAATCACCACATTTTACTCAATCCATGGCATTTCCTAGCTCTAACAGTGATGTGCAAGCTAGGGAAGTACTGGTACATCTGAAGGTACCATATGTGTAATGTTCTAGTTATGGTTAAATGTGTGGCAGAAAGTGGACTCTGGGTTTGTTTTTCCTATTACAGTAAGCGAGGTTGAATGTACCATATACAGTATACCGGTAATTTTACAAGAGCTCCCTCCCTCTCTCTCTCTCTCTGTAAATATACCGTACATATACAGTTTATATAGTAAACAATGTACGGTATATTTTTGTGTGCCTGTGTGTAATATTTATGTATACATATGGCATATATACATAGAATTAAATAGTATATTTTGGATGTTCAGTAATAGTAAATAGAGAGGGAAATTGTATCTCTTTGAGGCAAGGAGAGGCCAAATATCCTAACCCTAACCCAAACCAGCAGGAGCAGTGGGGGATTGAGGTAAGTACAGTACTTGCAATTTTTTTGCCTATACAGTGATCCCTCGATCATCGCGAGGGTTCCGTTCCAGGACCCCTCGCGATGATCGATTTGTCGCGAAGTAGCGGTGCGGAAGTAAAAACACCATCTGCGCATGCGCAGATGGTGTTTTTATTTCCACAGCAGCAGCGAGGAGCCGAAGATTGGGTTTCCCCGCCGCCTCGCTGCTGCTGCTTGTCCGCGCGCGTGCCGCCCGCCCCCCGCGCTGTTGCTGGGGCCGCTTCTCAGCTGAGAAGCGGCCCTGGGGTTTCCCCCGCGCGCGCGCGTGCCGCCCGCCCCCCGCGCTGTTGCTGGGGCCGCTTCTCAGCTGAGAAGCGGCCCTGGGGTTTCCCCCGCGTGCGCGCGTGCTGCCCGCCCCCCGCGCTGTTGCTGGGGCCGCTTCTCAGCTGAGAAGCGGCCCTGGGGTTTCCCCCGCCCGCGCGCGTGCTGCCCGCCCCCCGCGCTGTTGCTGGGGCCGCTTCTCAGCTGAGAAGCGGCCCTGGGGTTTCCTCCGCGCGCGCGCGTGCTGCCCGCCCCCCCGTGCTGTTGCTGGGGCCGCTTCTCAGCCGAGAAGCGGCCCTGGGGTTTCCCCCGCGCGCGCGCGTGCTGCCCGCCCCCCGCGCTGTTGCTGGGGCCGCTTCTCAGCTGAGAAGCGGCCCTGGGGTTTCCCCCGCGTGCGCGCGTGCTGCCCGCCCCCCGCGCTGTTGCTGGGGCCGCTTCTCAGCTGAGAAGCGGCCCTGGGGTTTCCCCCGCGCGCGCGCGTGCTGCCCGCCCCCCGCGCTGTTGCTGGGGCCGCTTCTCAGCTGAGAAGCGGCCCTGGGGTTTCCCCCCGCGCGCGCGCGTGCTCCCCGCCCCCCGCGCTGTTGCTGGGGCCGCTTCTCAGCTGAGAAGCGGCCCTGGGGTTTCCTCCGCGCGCGCGCGCGTGCTGCCCGCCCCCCGCGCTGTTGCTGGGGCCGCTTCTCAGCTGAGAAGCGGCCCTGGGGTTTCCTCCGCGCGCGCGCGTGCTGCCCACCCCCCGCGCTGTTGCTGGGGCCGCTTCTCAGCTGAGAAGCGGCCCTGGGGTTTCCCCGCGCGTGTGCCGCCCACCCGCCCACGCCGTTGCTCGCGCCTTACCGGGGCAAGAGGGGGAAGACCCAGGGAAGCCTCTGCCCGGCGGGGAAACTCCACCATCTACGCATGCGTGGAAGGGCACGCATGCGCAGATGGTGGAGTTTACTTCCGGGTTGAAAACTCGCGATATAGCGTTTAGCGAACATCGAGATCGCGAAACTCGAGGGATCACTGTACTGCCGTGGGGTACATATACCTGTTTACCCTCTTTTAAACTTACAGAGCTAGTTTACTGGTTTTCTTTGAAATAAATATTCTAAAACATTTACCCTACTGATGCCTCAATTGATGTAATTTTATTGGTTTCCATTTTAATAAGTTACCAGTAGCCGCTGCATTTTCCATCCTCGACTTATACACGGGTCAATAAATTTACCCCAATTTTTGTGGCAAAAGTAGGGGCCTCGACTTATAGTCGGAGCGACTTATACTCGAGTATATACGGTAATTCTTGAACTGAAATGAATTCTGCTTCTACTGTATGCTATCTGCTTGTTTTGTTGGTCTTTATTGAAAATTCTACTATTTGTCATTATACTTATGATCCTGTTTGGGTTTGTTTTTAAAATTCAAAATTTAAATTAAATAAACTCTATATGCTAATGATACCTTATTACTTTTTCTTGCCTTGTGCCTTGCAAATGTTTTGGATTACAATTCTCATCATTATAGCCAGCATGACAAATTATGATTAGTCTCAGTAGGTGCCACCAAATTCTTCTAAATTTTGGGGAAAACTCCTGTCAGAACTCGATTGCAAGTGCCAGTAAGAGAAGGCACGGAGCCTCTTCTCATTTCCTTTCAAGGACCCACCTTTTCTTCCAGACAACATTTCTTGTTGTGATGTCTTCACGACATTGCCTCCAACCAGATTATAATTGTGGCCCCCTGATGTCATTCTCAGCTGTTGAAATATCCTTTCAAGAGACTTAAGACATGCTATAAACAATATATCGCCATCCAGAATTGCTGAATTATAACTCCCTAAATAATAAATTGATGTTGTTCTGAATTGTATTCATTCATTCATTCATTCATTCATTCATTTGACTTCTATGCAGCCCAATCCCATAAGACTCAGAGCAGTTTACAAAAATATAAAACACAATATAATACAATAATAAAAGAAGTCAATATTAATACTAAAGACATTAAAATAATAAAACAATAACATCCTATAATAACCCACAGTAATCCAATCAGCCAACCAAACATGCATACCTATCCAATCAACACAATTCAGCTGTGACAGATGGTAGTATTCACGCCCCCGAGGCCTACCGGCAAATTCAGGCCCAGTAGGGTGGGAGCAGTATGAACATCGGGGGTGGGGGAGTTGGTTCCATAGAGCTGGGGCAGCCACAGAGAAGACCTTCCCCCATGGCCCCACCAACCTGCGTTGTCTAGTCGATGGGGCCTGGAGAAGGCCAACACTGTGAGATCTTTTTGGTCTCAGGGAGGTATGTGGCAGGAGACATATAGTTTAGTTTTGTGTAGTTTATTATGAATAGAGGCAAGCTTAGAAAAAGTTGCATTAAACCTACTTTCACATGGGTTGGCCCCTATTGATCTTGACAGAAAAATTGTTACACCAGGTGAGTGAAATTTCCTCTGTATTTGTAGCCGTTCCCCAATGCTAGCATCCGTGCCTCAGCTCCACCTCAGAACATCAGGCATTAGATTCTCATAGGAGTGTGAACTCTACTATATACTGTGCATGCAAGGGATCTAGGCTGCATGCTCTACCTTCCCACCCCACCACCCAGTCTGTGGGGAAACTGCCTTCCACAAAATGGTGGCAAAAAATTGGGGATTGCAATGTTATAGAGTGAAAAAAGTCTGTATAGTACTGCTTTGATTCTGTGTGTGTGTGTGTGTGTGTGTGTGAAAGAGAGAGAGAGTTTTGAATATTTTTCCAATGTTTAAAAGATCTAATGGTGTGATGGAAGTTACTTAATAATTATGTTAATTTATCACATTAAACAAGTTAGACTCTCCTCTGATAATATGGGACTACATTGCTGCACACAAGGACTTTTTATGAAGCAACATTTCCAACATAGCAGAACCTTTCAGGAACACAACCGCTACTTGAAACAACCCAGTACACACTTCTACCATCTTATTCTTTATCACCTATCAATCAGCTCCATCGGGCACTTTTTATTCCACTTATGAATGAGGGGAGGTCTTCTCTTGACTTAATGGCTTGGGAAAGTCCTAGGAGAAAGGCTAGCCCTCCTTGATTTAAAGGAAGGAAAAGGTGAAAGATGCTATAAAATAAAATTCACAATAGATAGCGTCTGCGTGCGCCGTGGAAGGAATCAGCAGCTAAGAGGCAGATTGCTGACTGAATAAAATGTAGCTATTATATTCTGGGACTTTCTTTGTCTGGAAGGCAATGCTGCTGCTTGGTTTTAAATATTTATTTTTGTTCAAATGCCAAACCGAAACCATTCCAAGTGGAATGCTATAAAGTCTTATGCTCAGGATTTGCAGCTTAGACATTATTTCCTGTTTCTTAGTTCTTTGACATTCAATGGATCACTGACTTTTGCCAATAGAGAAGGGCTAATCACATCTCCTGGAAATGAAATGTTGAGTTTTGGCTGATCCATTTTTGAAATCAAAGACAGCCCAAGGGATTTACATCCCTCTTGTGTTTGGTTGAGATTAAAAAAGAAAGAAAAGAAAAAGATTTTTTTGCTTCAGAACAACTATAAATCAATTATAAACAAATGCCTAGGGGATTGTAAAGTTCAGATAGTGCTGCTCTTTGTATCTTTATTGTTTTCTTTTTGTATATGAAGTGAGACATGATATTATAACATAGAGTTACATTTTGGCTTTTAAAAAAATTGCAAGCAAGAGTGAAATCCTTTTTCCTCTATGGCACTTCAGTTTATATTATAGAGCCCTAACGTGCAAGTTTTCATTAACCATGGAAGGACCCTCTATTAGTATCAGGTGCTAAGAGAATAGGGGTTTTGACAGGGGGAAAAGGACATGTCTCCTGTGAATAGACCCCCTGATCCCACACATGACACTGCCGTCATTATTAAATCACATACAGAGAGAGGCAGTTGCTAGTGACATATTTTAAGACAATGTAATACATAACAGATTTGCAATCATGGCTGGTAAAAGGATAGCCACATACAGTATTACTGAGAATTCTGTTTTTGTATAATGTTGGCAGTCATAGGGTTTTGGGTATATTATTAACCAGATTCCAAATTTTGGGCAAAACTAATATATCCTGTTTTAGTATTTCCCCCCTAGAATTACAGGCAGTCCTTGACAATTCATTTAGCCAATGTTGGAGGTTAGAATGGCTCTGAAAAAAATAACATATGAGCATTTTTTACATTTACTACCGCATTCCCATAGTCATGTGATAAGAATTTGGATGCTTGGCAACTGGTTCATATGTATGACGACATATAAGCAACTGCTTCATATGCAGTGTCCTAGAATCATGTGAGCCTCTTTTGCAACTTTCTGACAATCAAAGGCAGATTCACTTAACATTCACTTAACAACTGTCTCAATTAGCAACAGAAATTTTGAACTCAGTTGTCATATGCCAAGCCTCTCCTCAGCAACCATTTCAACACTTTTAATTGGAAAGATTCTTGCAAATCCCACGAGATGCACAATTCACACTGAATCCTGAAATGTTCCTGGTTTTATTTGCAGCTATTCACTTCAGGAAAGTAACTTTTGGATTAATTCTTGTATTGATGACCTTCATAGGTTTGTAAAGCAAACCTAGGAAGAGTGTTCGGAAACTGCAAATCATGCAGAATGCAGCCGTGAGAGCAGCCATGGACCTCCCAAGGTATGCCCATGCTTCCCCAGCACTCTGCGGACTGCCTTGGCTGCTGATTGTTTCCGGACATGATTCAAAGTGTTGGTTACAACCTATAAAGCCCTACATGGCATCGGACCAGATTATTTGCGGGACCGTCTCCTGCCGCATGAGTCGGCCTTCTCCAGGTCCCGTCAACTAGACAATGTCACTTGGTGGAGCCTAGGGGAAGAGCCTTCTCTGTGAGGGCTCCACCCCTCTGGAATCATCTCCCCCCAGAGATTCCTACTGCCCCCACCTTCCTCGCCTTTTGTAAGAACTTGAAAACCCATCTATGCCGCCAGGCATGGGGTCACTAGACCAGCTGATGAGTGTGGATGTATGCTTGTTGTTTGAATGTGAATGAAATATTTTTAATGTTCCAGGGGTTTTAGAGAAGTTAGTTATATTAATTGGATTTTAGATATTGATATTGTATATGGTTTTTTGTTATGTTATGAGACGCCCCGAGTCCTTGGAGACGGGCGACATACAAATTCAATAAACAAACAAACAAATAACAAACCAGACCCTGATATATTTTTTTCATTAATATTTTATAAAAACCCGCGATGCACCGAAGTACTGTACTTATTTGCTACCCAGTACAAGATTTCATCTCTCATTGTGTCCAGTTTGCAATGAAGATTTAGAGAACGTTACATTTAATCCCAGTCCAATATATCCCAGCACATCTTTTCTTCCCATTCTTGATCTCTGGCAATGGGTTTGCCTTGCTTACGTCTGAAACAGAATTCTGCAGGACTTAAAAGCTGGCCTCCAGAAGCTTCAGCGATCATTGTGCTTACGAAAGAGACCACTTTTAAGGGTAGAACATTTCTTGTCCTCTCTTGGTTTCTCAGTTCATGCCTAGGCCTGACTCCCCGTCCCCTCCCCCCTCCACTTTCTTTGCGCAAACTGGCACAAATCCTCAAACAAGTAGCAAATTATTTAAGATAAGCATCTCCTCTTGTAGGCAGCTGCCAGAATAGAAGCAAAAATAAACTGGTGAAAGGAAGCTGCCCAGTTCATGAAGAGGGCAGCTGGGATATAATGCGGGGAGTCCATGACACTTCTGGATACACAGGCTGAAAGCCTTCCTCTGGCTGGACCGCTACAAATCTCCCCGTAATTCATGAAGGAGAAACTGCTCCTTGCTACATTTCACTCCTGTTTTAACACCCTTCCTTTGTTTTTACCTTCCGCGCTGGATGGGTTCACTCCTATGTCAAGAGAATTCAAGGGAACTCGGCTTTCATTCTTGATAGAGAAGGCCTCTGTTTGGCTCAAAAGTAGACGATTCAACAAATGCTTTTACAGTAAGCAGTTTAATGGTCTGTGGAATTCGCCAGGGCTTGGGGTCAAAACCGGGAGAGAAAGAGAGAGAGAGAGAGGGAGGGAGGGAGGGAGAGGAAAAAAGAGGGGAGGGAGAGGTGAGTAAATACTATGGAATAAAACTGTACAACTGCTCACCTATGAGAGAGAGAGTAGGAGAGAGAGAGAGAGAAAGAGAATATGTATGTACAGGAAAGTACTCTGTGAATGTAATTTAAAAGAAAGAGCAAAATATAAAGTAGTAGTTAGTTTGGGGGTGGTAAGAGATGCTTTGGGGGCTGCTTTTCCAGAGTAATTTAGCCTTGAATGAGAAGTAATTCTTTGCCCTCTAGACATAGAAGCTACTTTGAAAGCACTTCGCCAAGAGATTGATTGGTTCAAATCTCTAATATGAGCTTTTGCTACACAGGTGGCTGCTGCCTTCAATGGGGAACGAGAGGATGGAGTGAGAAAGAGGCAATAATTTTAATCTCTGAATCCACCTACTCTTGGCCAGAGGTCTACTTGGCGATGTAAAGATGTGGAATAAAATTAAATGGCTGATGTATGAGTGGTGATTCTCAACATAAACTTAATTTTCCTCTGCAAGATCCAATCTGGGTTGGTCACTGGGACCAGGAGTTTTGTCTTCCGAGCTTTTGGACTCATGCTTAAAGCCCATCTTTGGCTCCAGCATGAGTCTGAAAACGTGGATGACGAAGCCCCTGGTCCCAGTGACCAACCCAGATTAGATCCTGCAACATTATTTATTTATTTATGTATTTATTTATTGGATTTTTATGCCGCCCCTCTCCGGGGACTCGAGGCGGCTCACAACATATCAAAGAAAACATAACAGTACATCTAGATCCAATTAATATAATTAAAAACCCTAAAAGTTCTCATGTAATTAAAAACATTTATTACCATTCACTCATTATGCTGCTGAAAAAAATAAAGGGAATACTCAAAGAACACATCCTAGATCTGAATGAATGAAATATTCTCATTGAATACTTTGTTCTGTACAACTTTGAATGTGCACCACAGCATGTGAAATTGATTGTCAATCAGTGTTGCTTTCTAAGTGGGCAGTTTGATTTCACAGAAGTTTGATTTACTTGGAGTTATATTGTGTTGTTTAAGTGTTCCCTTTATTTTATTTTTTTGAGCAGTTTATAGTCACCTTCATTCATTAACATGTCTCTGCAATATTTTTGGTCTAATGGACGTATGAATATACCGTACTGTATATAATTCATGCCTCCATTATGTGTATCTCCCTAACTATTTTGGTAGCTACATGAAACTCTAAATTGTTTCATATAGCTACCAAAGCTACTAAATTATTCCTATGGATTGAAACACTAGAAAATTCTGTTGGTATTCATGCTTCTAAATGCACACTGATTTCAAGATAATCATGTGATCTACTGTGCCAATTTTATTTTGGATTTGTTACCGTGTAATCCTAAATTAGCTAATACTTTACCCCCCTAATATTGATTCCTGGAGATTGCCTGGACAAGACCCTGCAGTATTCTTAGCAAGGCTTTCATCAGTGATTTACCCTTGCTTCAGTGAAGGGCTGCAAATTTTTTTACTACCACGTGATTGTCGTGATTTATTTTGTGGGTGTAGCTTGCTGGCCATGTGACCGGGTGGGAGTGGCTTGGTGATCATGCGACGGGGGTGGCATAAAGGTCATATGACTGGATTAAAGGTGGCCACCTTGACATCACTCATGTCAAGGGTTTGGGTTAGAGTTAGAGTGCCTGGCCTCTCCTCAACGAAATACAATTTCCCTTACTATTACTAAACATCCAAAATATACTATTTAATTCTATGTATATATGCCACATGTGTACTACATGTTACACATAGGTGCACAAAAATATACATTATCTACTATATAAACTGTATGTACACACACAACTCTTCTAAAATTATATACATTCAACCTCATTTACCGCAATAGGAAAAACATACTCAGAGCCTAGAAGGGAAAAAGAAAAAAAATCAATTTTTTTCTACCAGTTCTGCATACCTGACCAAAATTTTTCTACTGGTTCTGTGTACCTGACTATACCCATAGGAACCATCACTGCCTTGCTTCCTCTCCAGGCTTGAGAGAGAATGACCTAAAGTCACGTCCATGCCCAAGGCTGGACTAAAACTCCCAGTCTCCTGATTTTTAGCTTTGGACCTTAACCATTGCATCAAACTGGGTCTTTTGTGTAAGAGCAGATCAGATTTAAAATAAAGAACAAAGCACATTAAATATTTTGATCACATTAAAAAATATTACTAGCCAATTTCCTACTTTACATTATCTCATATGTGAACTAGGTTGATTGGACTCTACTGAAAACAAATGGATGATTTGCCATGGACTATGAAGCATTACTGGTGTCAAACTACAATCTCTCTATGGCTGCTGAAATGAACTATGTATATAATTATGTATATTAAAAGGCTGAAAGAAATCCTTGGACGAACCATATGTATTGAGAACTTGTGAGTTTTGTAATCTAATAAGCTGAAAATATAAGGCAAAACTGGCATCAGGAAAGTTTGCATTTGTCAGCATTGTACATTTTCTCAGCAATTATATCATGTCCTTCTATCAATTTCTTCCTTTGATATTTTTACCCGTGAAACTATACAATAATGGTTAGTATCACTTTTATGAGAGATTTGCGCACCTGCTCCCAACTCAATTTTGGTGGTTAATTTTTCTCCTTTTCTTACAATTTGATAGTCAGATGAATGTTGAAGAAGGTAAAATGATGGTATCTGGGATATAGTTTGCTGATTTTAAGAATTCTAAGATAAAACATCCCAACTGACTATTAATTTTATGGAGAATTTTGAGGATATGTTTTCCCTATAAAAATTCCAAGAGCAATTCATTATCTTTGAAACTCATACAGATGCTTTGTCTTCAAAAGATTTTCCATGTTTGAATCTCACATCAGATCGGTTGACATTGTACAATGATATACTGAGCACATGATACTGTCACCAAAATCATACAATCGCTTGAACTTCATTGTACCTTCATGCCATTCATTGTACCTTCCTACACAACCACTACTCAAAAAATCTAAATCAGTGATGGGATTCAGCCAGTTCAACCTGGTTCGACCAAACCTGTTGTTAATTTTTTGCGTAGTTCAGTGAACTGGTTGTTCCCACCACTGTCTGACCCTGCATTCAGGGTGGAGAGGCTACAGGAGCATGACTAGGAACTGCGCTGATCAGCTGGGAGGCAGCAATGGACAGGCCATGCCCATCAGCTGGAGGCTGGTCAGTTAGTTCAGTTCGACATTCTAACTTCATGAAATATTTTTCCCCTGAGAACTTGAAAGGTCTGACAGATTTTTTTAAAAAACTGATAGTCACATGGACTTCTTTTGTTGCCCTGTGTACAAGAGAATGGAGCTGGAAAGCAGGTTAGTAAGGGAATGGTGGTTGTTCTGGAATAGGGTGGAAGTGAGGATTTTGCATTATGATTGCTTGTAACTAAGAACCAGTAAAAGAGGAATGGAAAAATCCCTATCTCTAGATCAGAGTTTTTCAGTCTTGGCAAGTTTAAGATGGGCAAACTTCATGCTGCCTTGGGAATTTGGAGAATTGAAGCCCATGCACCTTAAAGTTGCCAAAACTAGCACTAGAGCTCAGGGTTTTCCATTCCTGTTTTATTTAGAGTTTGGTGAAATTAAATAAATCGCTCGTGGTTTCCTTAATAAATAGTGATTAAAGCAATATGAAGCATTACTGTACTTTTTATGAGAAACTGAAAATAAAAGTTGATCTGGGCTTTAACGGTTAGATATGGTATTATGGAAATAATGTAGACAAATGTTAACCTTGAGCAAACGTTTTATATATATATATATATATATATATATATATATATATATATATATATATGTCACATGTTTTTTTGCTGAATAACTTGAATATATATAACTTTTATAAATCTATATGTTTTCGTAGATTTTGTTTTCATAGATTTATATATATATATGTTCTTGTTTTTGTTTTTATGTCAGATCACCCTGGTATAATGAAGGAACGTCACAGCTCCTTTTTGCCTCTAGGCCCAACCCAAGGCCATTTCAAGGCAGTTAATTTATTGATAGCCGACAACTATATTCTGTATGTATCACATGTTTTTGCTAAAATTTTAAAATTAAGGGAGACTAGGATGGCACCAGGCCAGGACAAGGCTGAAATGGTGCCATCCTAGTCTCCCTTAATTTTAAAATTTCAGCAAAAACATGTGATATATATGTTTACCCCAGATGCTACCCCACTGACTCACCAGGAAGTTTCTACACAGCAGGCAATTGCTGAGCCATCAAACCACACCCAGCCACCAGTATTTATAGAAGGAAGGCAGCTCAGGTCTCGCTGTGTTCACCCTAGAACAAGGACAGAAACATCAGCCTGAAGATGATGAGTGGGACCTCGTCGAAATGTCACCAGAAATTTCCAAATCCTACACGGGAAGAAACCCGAATATACCAAGGCCATCATACCTGTACCCATGAAAATTTACGAAAACAAATATCTTACCTCTACGGGGAGGATACCTTCTTGCTGACCAGGACCTATGAGAAACTCGAGGTCCAAAGAGCTACCATCCTATGTGACCTCAAATTTCTACGCAACTGCCGAGACAGAAACATGATCCCCAAATGCTGCCAACTAAAATTCCATTCTAAAACCCCATCCACTGAACGGATCCTGAAAAGAACTGAATTAGCCCTAATCAGAAATGAACTCCACAGGAAAAGATTCCTACTAGACCAAACCAACAAAGACCTACTCACTCTTCACCTCAAACTTAGCAACAGAATCCACCCAATACTCTGGGACAAATCCAAACATCAGGAAAATTATTATTATTTATTAGATTTGTATGCCGCCCCTGTCTGAAGACTCGGGGCGGCTCACAACACAAAACATTACAAATTCAATGATTAAAACAATTTAAAACCCTTAATATAAAAAACAACCATACATCTCATACAAACCATACATAAAACGGAAGCGGCCCAGGGGAATCAATTTCCCCATGCCTGACGACAGAGGTGGGTTTTAAGGAGTTTACAAAAGGCAATGAGGGTGGGGGCAATCCTGATCTCCGGGGGGGAGTTGATTCCAGAGGGTCAGAGCCACCACAGAGAAGGCTCTTCCCCAGGTCCCGCCAGACAACATTGTTTCGTCGATGGGACCCGGAGAAGGCCAACTCTGTGGGACCTAACCAGTCACTGGGATTCGTGCTGCATATTTACACTCTCTAGATAATGTGTAAAAAATATTTACACTTTCTAGATATCTCCTATGGTTTCCTGTCTTCTCAGAAGAACAGGTCCATCTAGTGAACCATTTCAGCGTAGTTGTGAGCAATCAGTATCTGAATTTAATTGGACAGAAACTAAGACACCAGTATTATATGAAACCTTTGAAAACACTGTTGATCTCAGGCACCGCAAGGCTTTCTCAGGGATATCAATTTTCCCTGTATAGCTGAAATTCTGATTATATTTCTTTCGTAGTGGCACTACCACTACCACACCACATGGCTAACAGCTGTCCAGTCTTTCCTGCATGTCAGCTGTTTATTTGTAGGACTTGTTTATACTTTTTAAAACACTACAAATAGTCCTGGGGCTTTTAATTACTTTAAATGAAAGACCAGTGAACTCACACAAATACAGTACTGTGGTGCAAATACGATAAATGTGAATACTCTTTCTAGAGGAACCTACAATCAGATTGAAATTACCACACACGGGAAAGGGAAGAACAATCCATTTTTCACCAAGTTGTCTTCCTTCAGACTTTTTTCTGCAGAATTTCTGTGAGTTCTTGGAACTATATTTGGAAGAGTTTAGAACAATGTTTCACAACCCAACATGCTGGCTAGGAATTCTGGGTGGTGAAATCCACTCACCTTAAAGTTGAGAAGCACTAGTTGAAAGGCTGCAGTAAGGAAAAAAAATATCAAGAGAATTTCCCTTGGCTTGGTAACATTTTTGAAGAGAATTGTACCTCTAGTAAACCTGAAACCTGCCCCCCCCCCGTTATATAGGAACATGATTAAGTTAGTGCCTTCCACATATGTAGGATTGAATTCATAGGCTTGTTCAACTATGTGAGCTGAAATCCAACCTATCTGAATGGCATTAGATTGGAGGAATAATTTAATTTCCTATTAGAACATCAATAGAAAAACCATACAGCAGTCCCATATATCCAATTCATCTCATTTGTCTCCTGCCACATACCTCCCAGAGGCCCATTAGATTGCACAGAATCAGCCTCCTCCAGGTCCTGTTGACTAAACAATGCAGGTTGCCAGGACTGCAGGGGAGGGCCTCTTCTGTGGCCGCCCCGGTTCTATGGAACCAGCTCCTCCCCGAGGTTCACACTGGTCCCACTTTACTGGCTTTTCGAAAAGCTGTTGAAACCTGGCTTTGTCAACAGGCCTGGGGGCCATGAACTCTAACATCAGACATACCCGAATTATATTTGTTGGTATGGATGTTTGTTAGATTGTTTTGGGTGTGTGTATGTGTGTTATGATTGGATTTGTTAGGGTCTTGGGGTTTTATTCATTGTTGTTGCTTGACTTCTTTTTATTATTGTACCATTGTATTGTTTTTATTGTTGTAAGCCGCCCTGAGTCCTACGGGATTGGGCCCCATAAAAGTCGAATAAATGAAATGAAATGAAGATATGATATGATATGATATGAAAGGGTAGTATAGGATAGGATATTTATTTATTTATTTAGTCCAATACATAATACACATTGAAGAGAATAGATATGTAGTAATATAACTAAAGAAACAAATAGAAGAAAAGATATAAAAGTATAGGTGGACAAATTTGAAAGGAAGAAAAGATAAATGAGATAAGGAGAAACAATTGGACGGGACGGAAGGCACACTGGTGCACTTATGCATATTATATTATTTCTTTTATGCATTTACTCTTCAGGGTACTGACACATGTCCCAAGTGAATATCATGATTTCATCATGTTTGGGTATCTGACTGAGGGAGTTGATTTTGATTCATCGGCTAGCAAACAGTCGCTAGTATATTTACTACTTTTATATCTATGCAGTCAAGATATGCATGGAGCCTGGGGAGATTGGAAGAGTTGCTTGAGGAGCCAAGTCACGCACAACAAAAGGAAGAGGTGATGTCAGCGAAGAAAGAATTCCGAGAAGATGACAAGACACTCAGAGTAGCACAAAAGAGGATACGTCTTAGAAATGGCTTAACTAGACAAAGGCTGGAGTCGTATCTGCTCTTACCTGGGAACAAATTCTATCTTACTCAGAACAGTTTACTTTTAAGTAAACTTCATAGTTGTATTGACATGTTGTGTGTATGTGCCACTTAGACTGAAGATAACTTTTCCCTGGACAATGTCACAGAACATTACCATTCACTGAAATAAGATAAACTGATCCATGGCATTAAGGGGCTCCTTCTAATGACTAGATCAGCATTTAATATTAATAAGTGACACAATATTTACAAGCTAATTCTCAGATCCTTTATTCTGGCGAAATAGTAATGTAGTGTAGTTGCCATTCTAGCTACTGTTAGCACAATTGTTAATTTTACCCTCAAAGACCTAAAATATAGTTATTTTTCTGACTAGTACCTCAGCCTTTCCCAGAGCCATCTGTACGTAACAATTCCCAGAATGGCTGATCAACTGTGTCCTCTTTTCACAATGACAATGGGCAATGTCCAGGTAGATTGTCCCTATTCTAAATGCACTTATATAAAAGGGATAGTGACATCTCTTTCTCACTGTGATGAATTTTTAATTGTGGGAAACAGGCCAATATAGTTTAGTAAAACAACAGATTATATATGCTGCAAAGAAAGAGAGATTAATGAGACATTTGTAGTAGATTGATGCTGTTTTCAGATGCCATCTCAGGTCTACCTGTTTGGATATGATGTCTACTTTGAGTGTGAACATTTTATTTCTTATGGTGTTCCTTGCTGTTAAAGTTTTTTCTTCCTTCAAAACATAGCCCAATACATATTCTGTGAACGTCCTTCCAAGGATTTATATTCTTTGGTATGGTCAAGATTGGTTGCAGAATCCTTGGCCCCAGAACATAAGAACATAAGAAGAGCCATGTTGAATCAGGCTAAAGCCCATCTAGTCCAGCATTCTGTGTCACACAGTGGCCCACCAATTGTCCATGGGAATCTTGAATAGAAAGAGAAGGCAAAACCCTCCCTTTTCCTTGACCCCGAACAAATGGTACTCAAGGGAATCCTGCCTGCCTCAACCAACATAGAGGCAGCACATGGACATCTGTTTCAATAACCACCTCTGATACACTTGGCATCCATGAATCTGTCTAATCCTGCCTTGAAGCTATCCAGGCTGACAGCTGTCACGACCTCTTCTGGAAGTGAATTCCATAAACCATTGACCTTCTGGGTGAAGAAATATTTCCCTTTATTTGTCCTCGCTTTCTTACCTATGAGCTTTTAGGGAGTGCCCCCTCATCCTAGTATTGTGTGATAGAGAAAATATTTTTTCTCTATCCACCTTTTCTATCCCATGCATGATTTTATACCCTTCGACAGGGCCGCCATCAGGAATTTTGGGGCCCCATACAGCCTAAGTGTCTGCCCCCCCCCGCCATTTTAAAACTACTTTTTTAAAGTTTTTAAGAAGATGTTAGATAATCATCTGAAAATAGCTGTAAATAAAACCCGATGTTCCCAGAATTAACTTTATTCATAAGATTATGATAGCAACAACTTGACCTTAGTTTTACTGGAACTATAGAATAATCATATAATAACCGCTGATGTTACAGGCCGTATAACTATATAAAGAAGGAACTGTGAGGATAACAGTTCAAAAGGGATGGGGGTGGTGTTTGTTATGTTGTGTTGTTTTGTTGCTTGTCTTATAAAATGCAAATACAAAATT
The DNA here is from genome assembly GCF_031021105.1 of Erythrolamprus reginae. Taxonomy (NCBI): domain Eukaryota; kingdom Metazoa; phylum Chordata; class Lepidosauria; order Squamata; family Dipsadidae; genus Erythrolamprus; species Erythrolamprus reginae. The sequence goes on along the minus strand of NC_091954.1, from coordinate 36,745,680 downwards.
TAAACAAACAAATAAGTATATTGTAAAATGATAGATTATGTACTATCTTATTTTTTTAATGTTTACATAATAACTACTTTTTTTTAAAAAAATCATCTGTCTGAAGTAGTGTAGGATTCCTGTCTAAGCAGGGGGTTGGACTAGAAGACCTCCAAGGTGCCTTCCCACTGTTATTCTATTCTAATTATCCAGGGGGTTGTGTAGTTATCAGTGGTATTAAAATAGGAGCTGTTAAAAAAAAACCAAATACAATTTCATATTGCTTCACATCTCAATATCCTTTTCGATCTAGTTTTTACGCCCATCGGTGAACGCAGGTCTGAACGAGCCCGTGGTATCCAAGTTAATTTCAAAGTACACTGCTCAAAAAAAAGTGAAGGGAACACTTAAACAACACAATATAAACTCCAAGTTGTCAATCAGCGTTGCTTCCTAAGTGGACAGTTTGATTTCACAGAAGTTTGATTTACTTGGAGTTATATTGTGTTGTTTAAGTGTTTCCTTTATTTTTTTGAACAGTGTAGATAGAGCAGGAGGTCTCCAATCTTGGCGACTTTAAGACTTGCGGACTTCAACTCCTAGAGTTCCTCAGCCAGCGAAGCTGCCTGGGGAACTCTGGGAGTTGAAGTCCGCAAGTCTTAAAGTCTCCACAGTTGGAGACCCTCTGATAATACAGGGATTCTATCGTTGTATAAGTCAGTGTTTCCCAACCTTTTTTGAGGCGAGGCACATTATTCATATTTTCAAAATCCTGGGGAACATTGAAAGGGGGGGGGCGGGCTAAAGAAAAGTTTGGACAAAAAACCCCTCTCTCTTCCTCCCTTTCTCTCTATTTCTCCCTCTTTCTCTCTTTTCCTTCCTTCCCTTCTTTCTCTCTCTCCATCCGTCTTTCTTTCTTCCTCTCTTTCTTGCTCTCTTTCTCTCTCCCTCCTTCCCTTCCTCTGTCTTTCTCCCTTGCTCTCTCTCTCTGTCTCTCTTGCTATCTCTTTCTTGCTTTTTTCTCTCTCTCTTTCACTGTCTTGCTATATGTCTCTTTCTTTCTCTTTGCCTCTCTTGCTATCTCTCTTTCCTTCTCTTTCTCTCTCTCTCTGCCTCTCTTGCTAAGTCTCTCTTTTTCTCTTGCTATGTCTCTCTTTCTTTTTCTCTCTCTCTGCCTCTCTTGCTATGTCTCTCTTTCTCTCTCTCTTTCTCTGCCTCTCTTGCTGTCTCTCTTTCTTGCTCTGTCTCTCTTTCTCTGCCTCTCCTGCTATGTCTCTCTTTCTCTCTCTCTCTGCCTCTCTTATATGTCTCTCTTTCTTTCTCTTTCTCTCTCTCTCTGCCTCTCTTGCTAAGTCTCTCTTTTTCTCTTGCTATGTCTCTCTTTCTTTTTCTCTCTCTCTGCCTCTCTTGCTATGTCTCTTTCTCTCTCTTTCTCTGCCTCTCTTGCTGTCTCTCTTTCTTGCTCTGTCTCTCTTTCTCTGCCTCTCTTGCTATGTCTCTCTTTCTTTCTCTTTCTCTCTCTCTGCCTCTCTTGCTATGTCTCTCTTTCTCTCTCTCTTTCTCTGCCTCTCTTGCTGTCTCTCTTTCTCTGCCTCTCTTGCTATGTCCCTCTTTCTCTCTCTCTCTTGCTATGTCTCTCTTTCTCTCTCTCTCTGTCTCTCTTGCTATGTCTCTCTTTCTTTCTCTTTCTCTCTCTCTCTGCCTCTCTTGCTAAGTCTCTCTTTTTCTCTTGCTATGTCTGTCTTTCTTTTTCTCTCTCTCTGCCTCTCTTGCTATGTCTCTCTTTCTCTCTCTGTCTCTCTTTCTCTGCCTCTCTTGCTATGTCTCTCTTTCTCTCTCTCTCTGCCTCTCTTATATGTCTCTCTTTCTCTCTCTCTCTCTCTTTCTCTGCCTCTCTTGCTGTCTCTCTTTCTTGCTCTGTCTCTCTTTCTCTGCCTCTCTTGCTATGTCTCTCTTTCTCTCTCTCTCTTGCTATGTCTCTCTTTCTCTCTCTCTCTGTCTCTCTTGCTATGTCTCTCTTTCTTTCTCTTTCTCTTTCTCTCTCTGCCTCTCTTGCTAAGTCTCTCTTTTTCTCTTGCTATGTCTCTCTTTCTTTTTCTCTCTCTCTGCCTCTCTTGCTATGTCTCTCTCTCTCTCTTTCTCTGCCTCTCTTGCTGTCTCTCTTTCTTGCTATGTCTCTCTTTCTCTCTCTCTCTGCCTCTCTTATATGTCTCTCTTTCTTTCTTTCTTTCTCTCTCTCTCTCAATTGACCGCCACGTCAGGGCTCCCGCTTGCAGTCAGCTGAGAGAGAGAGAGAGCGCTCCCTCTCGCCGCCGCCTGGAGCTCCCTCTCGCCGCCGCCATCTCCCTGCGACTGCCTGCGGCCGCTGCAGCCCCCCCCCCACCGGGCCACAAAGGACACTTGCCGCCGCCGCCGCCAGTGAAGCTTCAGCTGGGCGGGGCGCTGCCGGTACTTCCCTCCTGGGGCTCCCGCTCGCAGCTGTCCCCCGGCTTCTGCTCGATGCCGCGGTTTTCGGCGCTGTCCTGCTGTGCCCCAAAGAAGGAAGGCGGGAAAAAGGCGAGAAGAATGGAGCTCTCCTTCTTCCTGCCTTCCGTCTTTGGGGCCCAGCAGGACAGCGCCGAAAACCGTGGCATCAAGCAGGAGCCAGGGGACAGCTGCGAGCGGGAGCTCAGTGCAAGGAGCCGCTGACTGCGGGCCCCAATTTGCCCGGGGCCCGGTACTGCGCTCCCTGTAGTACCCGTCTATCGGCGGCCCTGCCCTTCGATCAAGTCACCCCTTAAACGCCGTCTTTCAAGACTGAAGAGACCAAGGCGTTGCAACCTGGTTTCATAAGGGAGGTGCTCCATTCCCTTGATCATATTTGTTGCCCTTTTTTGCACCTTTTCCAGTTCCATTATATCCTTTTTGAGGCGAAGAGACCAGAAGGAGGCAATCTTTGTGGAGTGAAGGTAAAGTTGTAAACATCTGTTGAACCATAGTTGCAAAATGGTTGCCATGGGAGATTTGCCTATTTACCACAATTTGTTTGTTCATTTGTTTTAATTGTTCGTTCATTCGTTTGTTTGTTTGTTTGTCAAACATGTATAGGATAGTAGTAGCTTGTATAAACATAACATAAGTCAAAAGTAACGATAAAAGAGGACAATAGGACAGTAGGACAGGGATGGTGTGGTGCGCTTATGCACACCCCTTACGGGCATCTTAGAAACGGTGAGAGGTCAACTGTAGACAATCTAAGGTTAAAGTTTTTGGTTGCTGTATTGGACAAGTATAACATGGTTATAGTGGATACACACACACACACACAATTTTAATTTTCTAAATAGTGTCGCGTGACCACTCCTGTCCACTATAGCAATCATGTTATACCTGTCCATTATAACCATGTTATACCACACACTCTCTCTCACACACATATATATGGTATGACATGGTTACAGTGGACAGGTATAACATGGTTGCTATAGTGGACAGGGGTGATCACACGGCACTATTTAGAAAAATAAACCTCACCCATCAGTGCTCTCTGTCTTATCTTCATGAGGCAAGCATGCAATATTGAAAATAATTGGTGTTACTGAAAGTTAGAAATTTATTAGAAATTTCTAATAAATTTAGAAAATTTAAATTAGAAATTGGAATATTAGAAATGCTGGGTATTTATTTATTATTTAGTAATGTCAATGCAGGGGACATTATTAACAGGATTCTCACTGCTTTATCTTAACAGGTGGCCAGGGTGTATTATATTCTTCACTAAGAATAATTATAATAATTTCAATGTCATGTTCTTCAACATGTTCTTCAAAGCTAAGAAAATTTAGAATGACTTGGCAGCATCAGTCTTATTCCCCCACTAACTATCATGGCCCTGCCTCGTCTCCACCTTAACTCCCTAGGAACTCAATAGAAAGTGTCATTGCCATTACTGTGTGTTAGCACCCTTTTCTGCTAACCTAGCAAGGGATTTCTTCAGTGATGATGGCTAGGGAAGACTGAATCAAAATCTGTTCCTCTGCCTTTATACTCCCTTGTCCTAGTAGTGTAAGGTGACCAGATGTCCTGCTTTTGGCGGGACAGTCCCAATTTTTAATAATTTGTTCAGCCTCCCACGGGGTTTTTAAAAAGTCTCGATTTTCCTTTCTCTGGACTGCCCAGAGCAAATGAAGCGCTTCCTTTCTCTGGGCGCTGGGAGGAGGAAACTAGCCTACCAATCTTGGGATGGAGCGCGGGCCCCACTTCTTCCTGGTTAGAAAAGGGGAGGAGGGATGAAAACAGCAATGGCTCCGGGGATGGGCGTGACTCCCAGGGAGATTAGACCAAATTTTTAATCAAGGACCTCCCCCCCCACCGTCAATGGTGTTCCACTTTACCAATGTTCAAATCTGGTCACCTTATAGTAGTGGGGAGATACAAAGTCTTATTGATTCCTTAATTATGAAAGTTTATATTCCAATCTTCTCATGAAGAAAATGGTAGATTTTTGACAAAAGGTCCTTGTGATTGTATTTTATTTTTACGCTATGTTATATTATGTTTATGTTATTTGGATTTCTAGGCCGCCCTTCTCCAGCAGACTCAGTGTGGCCTATAAGATAAAATTGATACAAAATATAAAATTTATGAAACCCAAGCATAAAACCTAAGTCTAATCTCTCATACAATTAAAACCGTTCAACTAGATTTATCCAATCACAGTCATACTATCAGCCAGAGCAAAATGTCAACACCCAACAGCCCCAGGTCTACCGGAAGAGGTGTGTTTTAAAAACCTTTCAAAAGACCAAGAGGGTGGGGGCAGTACAAATCTCTGGGGGAAGTTGATTCCAAAGGACCGGAGCTGCCACAGAGATGGCCCTTCCCCTTGGTCCCACCAGGCAACATTGCTTGGCTGACAGCATCTGAAGAAGGCCGACTCTGTGGGATCCGACCAGAGATGGGCTGATGACCGGATGGGAGGGGGGAACACAGTGGGATAGTAAAAATGGAGCTCTACCCCAGAGCAGACAATTTGCACTGAAAGATGTTGAAAGAAAATGCAGGGTGTCCTGCATAAGCCACGCCCACAAAGTGGTAGTAAAAATTTTGGTAGCCCTTCACTGAATCCGACCAGCCGCTGGGATACATGATCCTCCCTTTATTATCTCTATAGATAGTTCAATGCCCCTAGTACCCCTTCTTCCTTCTGTTTCCCTACAGCAACAACCCTATGAGGTTAGTTGAACTGAGAGAGAGTTGACTGACCCAAAGTCATCCAGTAGGCCTTCATGCCTAAGTGGGGCAATACCTTAATCACTATCTCAAACTGGCTCTCTATGCTCTTTTTCATTTATTTATTCAATGCATATGACTGTCCATCTCAAGTTCATGCCTTTTTTCTTGCTTAATTATTTACAATTTTAAAAAGGAGGGGGGATTGAATAGGCAGGCAACCAATGACATGTCTTATTTTCTGAACTCCCAAGTAAATTGTGACGAGGCAGAAGACTATATGATATATGCCTTACCTAGAAGAACCCCTGAGATTCCACAAACGGATCCACTGGTTTGAAAGGCGACTCAAATCTTGAAGGAATCAGCTAACATAATGTTAACAAAGATTAAGCTTTTGCCTTAATACTGCAATATAGGTGTGGATCATTGCATTCAGCAATATACACTGCTCAAAAAAAATAAAGGGAACACTTAAACAACACAATATAACTCCAAGTAAATCAAACTTCTGTGAAATCACTTAGGAAGCAACACTGATTGACAATCAATTTCACATGCTGTTGTGCACATTCAACTTTTTACACAATAAAGTATTCAATGAGAATATTTCATTCATTCAGATCCAGGATGTGTTATTTGAGTGTTTCCTTTATTTTTTTGAGCAGTATAGTTCATTCCAACTTATCATATGCATGGAACTCACTACCTGACTCTGTAGTATCATCACCTAACCCCAAAAACTTTATCCTTAGACTATCCATTGTTGACCTCATCTGATTCCTAGGAGGTCAATAAGGGGGGTGCATAAGTGTCTACCGTCACCTGTGTCTACTGTCACCTGTCCTAATGTTTCTCTCTTACTAGTGTCATGTATATAAACATTTTTATATTTTTGTATACTACCAATACATACTTGACAAAATAAATAAATAAATAAATAAACAAATAAATATTTAACTATAGTTTAGCATATAGAGAAAGCATTGTTAAGAATTTTAAATCACTTGCCTTTCTTAAGAAATATTCCACAATATTTCTTAATATTTCAAAATAATATGGCATATTTTTTTCTCAAACCTTTCCCAATGATAAACATGAAAGAATTGTATTAATTAGTACTTGTCCACTGTATATGGTTAAGGATTCAGAGCTGGCGACCCAGCTCCTTTGAGGGTCATTCAAGCATTGCCTCACTCTTCGGGATTCAAGAACAACTGTCATTTTGTCAAATGAGTGTACTGGAGTGGTTTTCCTCTAGTCGGATTTCATCCCGATGTTGATTATTGTTTATATCGAGCTAGGCGACATCTGAATAGTAAAAAGGAGGAAGTTTTACCCCAGGATTTGAGGTCATTTTGTAATGAACCGTGGTTTCAATTGCAAGAACAGCTGCTTCTTTTATAAGCAAAAAGGGTCATTTACAGTTCAGGGTAACACAGTAATAATTTAAGAAGGAAGTGCCTGTGCATTTCATACACAGATATATGCTCTTAGCTGACTTCACACTGAACCTGAATGCAATATTAATGTCTTGCAGAGTCTAGGACAAAAGGGGGCGTATAAGGAAAATATTGAATGGATCTGTCATTTTAACTGCAACTAAACTCCCCTCCCATCATTATAGCACTTTTCTATGCCTCCTTATTCCAAAGCAAACCATACTAGTTTCCATTCTACACAGTGAAGGGCTACCAAAATGTTTACTATCACACTGTGGGCGTGGCTTATGCAGGACGCCCTGCATTTTCTTTCAACATCTTTCAGGGCAAATTGGGTGCTCTGGGGTGGAGCTCCATTTGCGCTACCCCACTGCGTTCCCACCCACCCCCGTCCGGGCAGCAGCCCACTCCTGATTCCATGAGACTGTAACTAAAATGGCAGAATACATCTTGATTTAAATCTTCCTGCAACTGCATGTAGCCGCATACCTACGCTGTGAAGGGGTTGATGGGTAAGCATAGGTTGCAGATGGCTGCAGACAGGCCGATGTGCATAGCTCCCAAATCTCAGCTGCATTTGTGTGGAGGTGCACATCTTGTGTGCTGTTTGGTTGACTCGACTTCTGGTTCTGTGCTATACTGTTTGAGCACCTCCTAGCCAGGATGTTATCATCTGCAGACATATGAATGCAACATCAGTGCAACCATCCCCGAACGACAGATGTATCCATTCCCTGATGTGCAGTGATGGAGAAGTTTAATCAAGGCTTTAGAGCAAGGGTGTCAAAATCAAGGGTTGGGGGCTGGATTCGGCCCATGGGTACTTAGATCTTGTTGTGGTTGGCTCGCAGACAGGTTCTCTGGCCACAGACTTTGAGCCTGATGAGTCGGGGCCATATGGACATGGCCGGCTTGTGTGACTGCAGGGGGAGTCAGAGAGCGAGCCAAAGGAAGAGGGAGAGCCTGGGTGTGAGGAGCCTACAGAGGCTATAGATCCCCCAATTGGGGATTTGCCGGGGTCTGAAGATGAGGAGATGAGGGATCCAATCCTGAATGCTTGGGTGAGAAGGATGAGGGGCCTGCAGGAGCAGTCGAGAAAGATCAGAAAGAAGAAGTGAGCACTCCCCAAGAGTATTTAAGGGGAGGAGTTTAGAGGGTGCTCTTTTCAAGAAGTCAACATTCCTGCCTCCAGAGAAGAAAAGCCTGTAAAGAGTGTTTTGCTGACAAACCTGGATTGAGTGCTGGAGGTTTATAGGGTTAATCTTGTGAGTAGACTTTTGGCTGGGAAGCAAGTGTGTGTGCCATTATCTTATCAATTTGGCCTCACGTTGAGCTTTTGGAAAAGGAAGAGACATTGCTTTAATTTGCATTTGTGAAGTAACAGATGTCTAGTAGAAAGGGCTCTTGTTTTATTTCAAAACCTCTGTGTGTGTTTGAGCTTTCATTTGGGGCTAATTACCGGCTGGCTGCCATGTAATATAGAAGAGATCTTGCCTGTGGAACTGCCCTGGAAACAGCAAAGGACCAGCCCCTGTGCGGCCCTTCCATGCTTCCTTTTCACTGGCAGAGGGATGCAGGAGGCCGTGGCAGCTGAAAAGGGAGCGCAGGAGCCTGTTTTCACTGGCAGAATGCTTGGGTCACCACAGGCATTCCCAGACAGGGGGTCCAACTTACCGTCGCTACCGGTGCTGATGTGCATGCAGCTCCAGGTGACTGGCAGGTGCATGCATGCATCAGAACGAGATTTGGCTTCTGCACATGCGCAGGAAGCAAATCTTGTGAGAAGACGCATGGCCGCGTGAGATTTTGATGATTTTTTTGCTTCCGCGAAGGAAAAACACCACCGAAAATCGCTGAAATCTCTCTCTCACGCACATGTGTCCTCTCACAAGATTTGGCTTCCTGCACATGCGCAGAGGCCAAATCTTGCTTCGACATGCCCACCCGCCTGCCATTCACCTGGAGCTGCACATGCAGCTCCATTTCCACTACCGGTGCAGCATCCCTCCCACATTCTTGTAGGAACCTGATACTGAAAACACCCAGCACAACTGACATCAAGCTGACCATGCCCACCGTGGCCACCCCCACAAGGTCAAACACAACCCTGATGTGGCCCTCAATCAAATCAAATTTGATACCCCTCCTTTTAGAGGGCATTAAAGATTTCAGTATTTTGATTAAATTTCATAAGTGGCATGGGAATATTTTGTCCCAAACCCTAGGTAATTCTCACTGTACCTCCTTCCAGGTATACTGTGTATCTACGGTTCCCAGAGTTCCTAGTCAACACTGCTCAGAATTTTGGGAAACTGAATCCCAACACTTTTGCAGAGCACCAGGTGGGCAAAGGCTAATATGGGTCAGTTGCAGCAGCATCTGATTGAGCTTGGTTGGGTTCCAGAGCTAAGTAAAGTTAGGCTTCATTGGTGTTTGGTTAAGAGACCTCCAGGAAACAAAAGGATTGTGAGTTAAGCTTGGAAATGAAATATTATAGAAGATGTTAATAGCAAAGTATGTCTGTTTGTTGCCAAGAAAACAGCAAGAATGTGTCCATGAAGACTCAGAAGTCTAGCTTCACCTGATTTTTAAAAAAATGTAGAATAAAATTTAAAGAATTTTTTTCACATATAGAGGTAATCCTTGACTTATGATCACAATTGAACCCAAACTTTCTGTTGCTAATTGAAACTGTTCTTAATTTTGCCCCATTTTACAGCCTCGGTTGTTAAGTGAATCACTGCAGTTCATAAATTAATAAGACGGTTGTTAAATTAATCTGGCTTCCTCGTTGACTTTACTTGTCAGAAGGTCCCGAAAGATGATCACATGATTTTGGGACACTGCAATAAATAGGAACCAGTTGCCAAGCATCCAAATCATGGCTTTTGTAACTTTGAACGGTCACTAAATGAACAGTTGTAAGTTGAGGACTACCTGTACATACTTCTTTCAAGGATGTGCATGCGAGTAGAGAGAGCAAAAATGACTTGTAACCCTAAAGATCTTGTTACAAGAAGAAAGGTGAACGCTCCAGAAAAAATAAAGGCTTTTAAAGGTAATTGGCAGGTAAGCCCTATGCTTTTCTAACATGTTTCCTTCTGAAATAGTAGTTGACTGATTAGAAAATGCCCAGTTATTATCATCTGCCCTGGTTTGCATTATGAATCTATTACCATAGATAATGAAGCTTAAAAGATGAATGCAAAACCTTTGACTATATAGTACTGTAGTCCTGTGGCTTGCTCTTTTTAATGAACCTATTGTAGAAATTTAATCAATGCGTTGGCTTTCATCATGATGGAGTTCACTGTTGGGTGAACCAGAAGACCCCATTTGTGGCTTCTTGGCAGTGCCAACAGTCCATCACATGATTTTAGATAATACAGTACATCTAAATCTAGATCAGGGATGTCCAATCTTGGTAAGTTTAAGACCTGTGGACTTCAATTCCTAGAATTCTCCGTCAGCCACACTGGCTGGGGAATTCAGGAAAGCTGAAGTCTACAAGTTTGAATGTTGGCTAAGGTTGGAAACCCCAGTCTAAATTATGGAGTTTCTCATTTAAACTTGAACTTTTGCTTTGGTAATTCCCAACCTTGCAAAATAGTCTAGGACAGGGGTAGGCAAAATTGGCTCTTTTATGACATGTGGACTTCAACTCCCAGAATTCCTGAGCTAGCATGATTGGCTCAGGAGTTCTGGGATTTGAAGTCCACAAGTCATAGAAGAACCAACTTCACCTACCCCTGGTCTAGGACATCTATCCCCCATTTATTAAACCGCAATAGTAATTTTATTTTTGGGGGGTCAAGTTATTCCAGGTTTCTGTGCTCATGGAGATCCCAGGTCATACTCTGTACATTCAGTGGTAGAACCCTGTGTCAGGGTTCCAAATAGCATCCAAAATTAAATCAGAATCCTAGGCCTAGCATAGCAGAGCCATGTTGGCACATCTGTGAGAAAACCGAATTTGAAGTCCCACGGGTTTCTCCACCCAGTTTAAAGTTCATTCCCTTGTTCCCCACCCACAAGTTCATCACCTTGACCAGTTTCCTTCATGCCAATGTGTCCATTACTCCCATCAACTTCCGGGCAGGTGTCGAACAAAGGATGACCTTGAGAATCTAGAAGGAACTTGTTATGGCTACATCTCTACACCCCTCATGCAGCAACCCCTCCCAAATTCCCACCGCACGAATACAGTCAACTGCATAATATGGGTAGGTCAAAAGTCTCCAAATCAAGCAATGGCTTCGGCCTAACAAACTGGATATTGCACACAGGAAAAAAAGGTGCATAACTCAAGAGATGGTCTACATTGGCACTTAATCAGCTCTTGACAATCCTGGATAAAATATGATTTTCTAATTCTCTTTTGATCCAGTTTCAAGTGTGACTTGGAGGGGGAGAGGGAAATCCTGTTCTCTTGAATTATTTATGCCGGGAAAATGAAAATGTTAGATTCCCTTGGTTCTTTCAGACTTTTCACCACTTTGAGTAGATGTCAGCATTTCCAGTGAGTCTTTTCATACTTGGAGTTCAATTTCAGAAGGTGGTGCCGGAGGGCAATTCTTCTGTTCTATGCTAACTGACAATAATACCCTTTAGGAATTGCGGGGAAAATGTTATTTGAGAAGGTAGATTTACCTCTCATTTTTAGCTAATACAGGGGAATAGATACTATCTTGAACCAATACATCGGAACAAGATGGAAATATTACTTTGAGGTGAATCATGGGAATTCCAGGGCTCCACCTGGGGTTCCAGGTTGTGGAAAGTTGCTGTAAATATAGTACATACTGTATGTTAGTAATTAGAATGTAAGAATCCAACATTTTGCTTTAGAAACAATGGTAGACATGGTCAGGTGTGTTCAACTTTGGCAATTTTAAGTCTTGTGGATTCCAACTCTGGCTGGCTGGGGAATTCTGGAAGTTGAGGTCCACACGTCTTAAAGTTGGTAAAGTTGGACAGGTAGAAAGGAGTTTAAATTCTTGATTTGGAGGCACCATCTTGCCTCTCAACTTAACCTATCTCACAAAAACTGGACTTTTAAAGAAGGCAGACTAATGATGCAATTGATTAAATATCTAGAACATACCAATAATACTTTTTGGAGTTGTTTAGATGAACTATGATAATATCCTTATGAGAGCAATTTAACATAGATTTTTGGTGTTGAAGTGTCAATGGAGAATAATAGGTAAGTAGTCAAAGGGCATTTTGTTGTGAACATCTTTCATCTCCTGAGTGGATATGCATTATAACAAGATTGTAGTAGCTATTTTTGAACACTCCCAGAGGAATCTGTCTTTCTATTGAAGGAATGCAGTTAATATTCCCAAGAATTATAATTTATTTTCTCTTTTAGCAGAAGAAACAGAGATGGGTTTCTACTGATTCTAACTGGTTCTTAAGAACTGTTATTAAACCAGCTATGATGTCATGGAGCTGGTTCTGTCAGAGCCGGTCTGTGCGTGCCGCCATCTTGTTTTTTGTTTCTGCGCATGTGCAGAAGCTTAGTTTTAGGCACTGCATCTGTGCATGCACCCCCATGGCACCGGAGGAAGCGAACCAGTGGTGAGGTGTTGTGGTTTGCTCTGGCCCAGCTCCTGCCCCAGGGAATGGAGAAGTGGATGCAGGGGAAACTTCAACATGTCACAGGCCTGTGTTATTGCCGACAAAATCAGTTCAGACTTTAGTTTCCTTGGACGAAGAAAAAGGTGGGAGTGACTCGGCAGAGGAGGGCTTGGCACACAGCCCAGGCAGTCAATCTCCCTTATCTTCCATTGATTCAGATGATGACATTTTGGACCCACGCAAGCGCAGAATTATGCGTAGAAGTGACCAAGTAAGAACATATTACAGAAAAATAAGGGAGGCCATTATAAATAGCAGCATGTGGGTTTGGCCGTTGTGGAAGTATATCTGATCGGAGTTTGTCAGGAATCCTGTGTTTTCTGGACTTTGTTGCTTTTTCACACCTTTGAAAACAAAGCAGAGCAACGTGTGTGTGTGTGTGTGTGTGTGTGTCTCACTTTGTTGGAAGAAGAAGGGGTGTTGTTTTGGGACGAGTGCTCTTTGCAATACAAAAAGAGTGCTTTGTTTATTTTGAATTTTGTGATAAAAGAACATTGTTTTGAATTTTCAAACATGTGTGTGTCTGAAATTTGTATCCTTGAATTTTAGGGAGGCTCCTATCAGAGAGCCCGGCAGAACATGAGGTAAGTTGCAATTCACCCTGGGAGGGACATACACCAAAATCTATTTTATAGTCATAAAGCTTTTAACCCAGGGCTAATTCGTTTTGGCTTAACTAATGGAACTGAGTATATTTTACACAGGCAGCCTGATCATATTCCAGAGATATGAAAGTCAGGTGTGCTATGGAGTTCAAGAGAGAAGACAATCTTGAGAAAAAGATGCATTTCTCTCTAATACCAACCATCCACATCTCTACAGATGTTATTTTCCTTGTTCTGTGAGAAAGCATGGGAATGCATTAAGAACCAGAAGGGGGAAAATGTGATCTCAAATTCAGATTGTATAGCCAGAGCAACTTTTAGTTTTCTCTAGAAATGCTGGTTTTTCAAAAAATAAATAAACAACCATTCATGATCAGACTTTGCTTTACACTTTTCCAATTTTCGTTCAGCTCTATGCTACAGCTTCCCAACTGTTTGTCCTAGGGTAAAGTTCTTAAGGACTAAATATTGGATCTATTTTTAAGTGGAACCATGTGAAGAAGGCAGGATTTGGGTTTGGGTAGTCTAGAGCAGTGTTTCCCAACCTTGGCAACTTGAAGATATTTGGACTTCAACTCCCAGAATTCCAAATATCTTCAAGTTGCCAAGGTTGGGAAACACTGGTCTAGAGAAAAGAAGGACTAGGGTGACACGAGAAACGTATTCCAGTATTTGAGAGGTTGCCACAAAAAGGAGGGGGGTCAACTTATTTGCCAAAGTATCTGTAGGCAGGACAAAAAACAATGGATGGAAACTAATCGAGGACAGAAGCAACTTGGAACTAAGGAGAAACTTCCTAACAGTGAGGACAATTAACCAGTGGAACAGCTTGCCTTCAGAAGTTGTAGATGCTTCATTACTAGAGGTTTTTAAGCAGCGACTGGACAGTCATTTGCCTGAAATGCTATAAGGTCTCCTGCTTGAACAGTGGGTTGGACTAGAAGACCTCCAAGGTCCCTTCCAGCTCTATTCTGATTGCTTGATTAAATGTGGGTTTGTAGAGTTGTAAATCAAATGCCTATCATCCTGTCCTTGATTGTTTAAGATTCAGACATGTATGTGGATTCTCCAGAGAGGAGGGAGACTGCAACCAAGGATTGCAAAAGGAGAGAAATATTTACAGAAAGAAAGGCTAAATCTGGAGGATGCCACTTAATCAATACAATAGTTCAGGAATCCCCCCAAATCCGAAGACCCATTCCCCCCCACAATCCTCAGTGAGCATATAATGTATTATAAGTGGTTGTATAATACTGGCTGCTTGTTGAAGGAAAACAAACAAACCCAACAACAGGTGGGCACAGAATAGAATGAAGTACTTTGAAAGAGGCCACATCACCCGCCCACAACATTTTGTGACTTTTTTTTTAAAGCAGAAAACGCCTGATTAACAGAGACTGGTATCAAATGAAGAAAAAACAAGAAACAATGCTAGAACAGGATAATTGTTCCAATATCTCACCTACAGGTACATTTGTTCCAAGACTCATTGTCAGACCAAGTCACTAAATGTATCATGCCGCAATCCTACAAAAGTATTTCCTGATCGAAGATGTGGGAACCGGCTGTGATCCAAGTACACTCTTAATTTTTTAAAAATTGTTTTTGGTGTTTCTACCTCCACTTATTACCACTCTTTTGATTCATTATTTGCTGTATGGGTGGGGGAAGTAGTTATTTGGAGTTATTTGAGCAGAAAGTAAATTGAGCCCTAGCATCCTATTTGGGAAACCCCAGGTTGCAACATCAACACAAGGAGAACAGAAAGTTGCCATTGCCCAACCTGGCGAAAATGTAAAAACAGAGCATTGTAGCTGTGATCCTATGTGCTATTCAGAAAACATGTTTCTGGCTTATTCATTCAGCTCCTCTTGTGGCAGATGAGCCACAAAAGAGACAAGCATCTCCCCTGCTTGGCGGGTGCAGTTTTGATCAAAAGCTGGATAAACTGAACCAATTGATTAGTTTACAGGATCTGAGGTCTGGTGGGCTTGAGAGCTGAGAAAAAAAGTGCTCTTCAGAAGATAAAATGTAGATAAAATGTGACTTCAGCAATAGAGTGATCAACGCCTGGAACGCGCTACCTGATTCTGTTTTTTTCCCCCAAACCCCAAAATCTTTCACCTTAGATTGTCTACAGTTGATCCTTTTCTAGGAGGTTTGTAAGGGGCATAAGCGCACCATTGTGCCAATTGTCCCTGTCCTACTGTCCTATTGTCTTCTTCTTTTATCTGTTATCTAATACATGCTTGAATGGATAGACAGACAGACAGACAGACAGACCAGACCAGACCAGACCAGACCAGACCAGACCAGACCAGACCAGACCAGACCAGACCAGACCAGACCAGACCAGACCAGACCAGACAGACTGGATTCAGAGTTTGTCTTCCCAGAAAGTCTTTCCTGTCCTTCTCTTTTCAGGGATCCTTCTCGGTTTGGTTCTCTGAAAAACTACCTGAGGGAAGGGAAGGCAGGAGGCAGCTAGAAAATGGCATAGTAAGTGTTTTCCTTGTTGTGAAGAAGCTCACACATTGTTTTAAACTAAATATCCTCCCATATTTTTTCCTTTTCTTTTGTAGAGGTTAGGAATTAGTAAGAGATATAAAGCAGAGAAATAATGAAAGCTGTTGGAGCAATAAGATTGTGGCTTGGGAGGAAGGCTCAGAAGAGGCTAATAATTGTCCACAATGAAGTGTCATCTCTTAACCACTTCAGCAAGTCTTTGATCTTCCCATCCTGCTAAATAGCCGTTCCCGCCCCCAGCAGATCCTGTCTAGTTTACAGGAAGCAGAGAAAAAGAAGCTGAGAGGAAGTGGCTGATCCTGTTATATGATTTAATTAGACATGGTGAAAGAGCTGATATTAGACTGCAACAATCTAACCCTAAACTCTTATTCCTATCACTTCAAATGACCCGCTGGTGGCATCAGCAAACCTCTTATATTATGAAATCTGTGATAAGGTGATAATATAGCTCAGATTGTCTGACCTGTTCACTATTCAAGTAATTTATTCTTTTATTTCATTTATTTTATGCTGCTTTATTTTACTGTCTATCATCATATATTAGACTCAATCAATCAATCAATTAATCAATTCTTTATTTTGAACCAAATAATTTAAACAAAAACAAAGCAAACAGAAATAATCTAATAACAGCACAATATAAAGAAGATGGATTTTGATTACTTTTTATAAATGGATCTAGCAAACTGTTGCTAATAATAAACTTAAACTATCTGAGCTAAGAATAACCTAAAAGTTGAGAGTAAAATAGTGATATTGCTTAAAATAAAAGCTCTATCCCTAAGCAAAGTGAAGAATCTAAAAAACATTCTAAGGAAATGTCATCTCCCACCTACTTTTAACAAATGTATGGCCAAATTTAACAACATCCAAGGAGGTACAGTCTACTGATCTATTAGTTTTTGTCCTTTTATTAATATTATTATTAATTTAAATTTATGTTTATAAATTTATTACACCTCTTAATGTAATATGAGTAGTTAAGTACAGTTCTTACATTCAGATCATTTTTTTTGGAAGCGTTAGATTTTGTGTTAGCAATCCCTATAATTTTGCTCTTAATGTTATTTAATGCCTTACATTATTATTCCTGCAATGTTGGTAATTTTATAGGTTATCTACAAGTGAAATACAAATTGATTACCAGTTTATGGGATTTGGGTAATGAGTTTAGCAATTTACTGAGGGAGGGAGGTAGCAAAGGGTGAATTTAAAACTTATATTATCCCACTTGAGCCAGCTTAAGTAGACAGTGGGAATGTTTTGATATTGTTGTGAATAAGCTCTAAGAAATTTCTGAGAAATGAGATTTATCTGCTATTGTAGTAATACACTGTCTATACAATATTTCAGATTGATCATAGATAAACATGACACCAAAGTCTTAATTTCTGCAACTGGCTCTTTTATGTCCACATAACCCTAAATGTCAAACAATTGGCCTGGTATCTTCTTGTAAAGTAGCATACGAAGTAAAGATGTGATTCATTAACCTTTTAGCTTGGTAGGACACCTGTTCACTTACTTTCAAAACAAGCAGCCTTTTTGCCTTCCTATTATGCTTCCTCTCTGTAGTACCCCCCACTTCTCTGCAAATTAAGGAAATAATTGCCCGGACGCTGACTTCAAACGAAGAATTATAGCATGGCACCCAATTGAAGAGATGTCCATTTCTTCTGACAATTACATGAATGTGCTTAATGATTTGCTGGCTTTGCAAGTTGCTTCAAAATACTGATAAATGGATTACAGTGGCGCAAATAGATAACAAGGGAACGGTAGGTGCTTTCCTGTAAATTGATGTCTTCTGGAATCTCATCAGGGCTCTCACATGCATTTATTATTATTATTTTTATTATTATTATTATTTAAATAAGGGGGAATCACTTTATATGCTTTCCAAAGAGGCAGCTGTGTTGTTCTGGGGGAGCCACAAACACAGCGTACAAACAACAACAGCCTACCAAGGAAGGCTCAGAGAAGATAAGAGAGTTAAGAGGCTAGAAGAGTTTTCTATTGTTGAGACCACTTAAAATAGAATAGCCATGGAAATCACCAATTCACTCAGATGCAACTTAGTCCAGTGTTTCCCAACCTTGGCAACTTGAAGATATTTGGACTTCAACTCCCAGAATTCCCCAGCCAGCGTATGCTGGCTGGAGAATTCTGGGAGTTGAAGTCCAGATATCTTCAAGTTGCCAAGGTTGGGAAACACTGACTTAGTCCAATGCCACCTACTGACCGAAATGCATATCTATTTGCTTGCTTGCTTTATTTATTTACAGAACTTATATTCTATGAATAATCATACACTGTAGTATTATTAGCAACCACTCAGTAAACCCACTGTATGGCAAAGAAATAAATAACAAATAAACTCTTTTTTAAAAGTCTAGATATAATCCCATTTTCAGTATACAGGTAGTTCTTGACATACGACCACAATTGAGCCCAAAATATGATGTTGCTAAGTGAAATGGTTCTTAAGTCAACTTTGCCCCATTTTACAACCTTTCTTGCCACAGTTAAATAAATCACTATAGCCGTGAAATTATTAATGATTGTCAAGTAAATCTGGCTCCCCATTAACTTTGTGTGTCAGTAGGTCAGAAAAGGTGATCACATGACCCCCCTGGACACTGCAACCGCAGTTAATTTGAGTCAATTGTCAGGCACCTGTATGTAAATCACCTGACCAAGGGGGAATGCTCCAAGGCTCATAAGTGTGAAAAATGGCCATAAGATACTTTTTTCAATGTCGTTGTAACTTCGGTCCCTAAATGAATTGCTGTAAGTTGAGGACTATCTGTACTTAAAGCCAACAGAAGAAGAACAACGGAAAAACAATGAGTCAATATCTGCCAATTTCAACAGGAAAAGAATCTTGAAAACCAAGGACCTGGGTCTGCCCTGCCTCTTTCGGCTGCTTGTCTCCTATGTGTAAACCAAATGGAAATGAAGCTGGCTTCTAGATTTCAACCCTTCTCCTGTTCAGGCCACAGGAAAGACATTGAATTTGTGATTGTGGTGAATTTCTCTGGCTGTTACCCATCTAAAAAAATGGGGGGATAGTTTTGCCATTTCCCCCCCCCCCCATTCAATTACTGTAAGTCAGGAGGGGAAAGTCCTCAGAGTCTTCGGAGAGGGGCGGCATAGAAATCCAATCAATCAATCAAGTGAATTTTTGATATCTCTTCTTTAAAAAACATAGATCCATCTTGAACTGTGAAGTGAAAATGTCAGAAAGCACAGTTGTGAAGGGCCGTAGCCAATGCCTGGGAAGACAGGGCATTCTTGCCACAATACGTGGTACTAAGTAAAATACAGGATCTGGCCTACAATGAAACGAGTCTCAGCAAATAAAATGGACCACAAGGTGTTTTTAACAATCCTTGATATTTACACTTGATTTCTGTCACCGTAGATTCAGTGAAGGGCTCCACTTACCTTTTTCTACCGGGATTGGGATCCCAAGGCTGGTGCTGGTGCTGGCGCTTTCACAACACATGTGCGTGTGCCCCCACATGGGATTTCGCTTCTGCACATGTGCAAAAGCAAAAGAAAGGCAAAAATTGCCGAAATCTCACCTGCACATGTGTCCTCAGAAAATATTTCTCTTAGGCACATGCGCAGAAGTGAAATCTCATGCAGGGGCACATGCACACCTGTCAGGCGTGCGCTCACCTGCACTGGCCTCCGAAGCCCACTAAAAAGTCCCACCAGATCACCAATCCCAGTTGTTCCAGATGGGTCCTGTCACTGCATAGATTACATTAAAGATCTCATTCTTAGCTGGTGGTTCACAAAACATTTGATGGGAACAATGTTGAACCATAAAATAAGAGGTTGGCATTACTGTTATAGCTTATGATATGTTGAAGGAGGGAACATTTGACTGGGTTTTTTCAGCAACACTGTTCCTGTAAGATGGTGAGAATTTTATAGAAGGACCATTTTGTCCTTCTACAAAGATGCACACGTCATCTTTGTATACTATCAAGATCAAAGTGAAGAATCAGAGAGATAAGGAATTGTATTACTTTTAACTTGTGTTCCTTGATAGTTGAGGTGGGATTTTTGAGGCTTGATGGAAAATGCTCGGTGGCGGCGGTGACTGCAGCGGCTGGGAGGGTTTCCTGCAGGCCGCCAAGCGGCTGGTAGGCTCGGCAGTGATCGGCGGTGTCAGTGGCAGTTCCAGGGGTTTATTCCTGGGTGCCGAGCAGTTGGAAAAAGTTCGGTGGTGACGGCACGTCATTGTTGTCTGAGAATGTTCCTTGGGGGCTGCCGAGCATCTGGTAGGCTCAGCGGCGATCGGCAGTATGGCGGTGGCTCAGGGCTTTCACATGGGTTTGGCGGCACAGGATAAGGCAGTTAATAAGAGAAGGAGATTCCTGTACCTTGATTACTCGTGGGTGAAACACTTTCTCGTCAGCAAATGTTGAATCCACTCAGGAATGACATACATGGAAGGCCTGGATCTGTTAATTAGTTTATTGAACAAGGAACATACAATGGTAACTAGATTTAGAATAGAAGACAAACATGGCCATGCCTGGCAGCTATTTATACTCCTCGATGCCAGGCTAATCCAACCACCCAAGGAAAAGGGGCAGGTAACAAACCCTAACTGTCCTCTGGACATAACACTATTGAATTAATCAATGGTCCAGGGCTTGTAGGCCATGGATTATTCATCCCTATTATAGAAGGATGTATCACTTAATTGGTCTGGAACAGTAGTGAGTTCACTTTATTTTTGCTACTGGTTTGGGAGTGCACAAAGCATTTTTGATGATGTCTGGGCAGGTAGGTAAAGCCTCCTGCCACCATTACCGGTTTGCCAAACCAGTGTGAACTGGTAGCAACTCACTACTGATCTGGAACCGTTCATATTCTCAGTTACTAAACACAAGAGAGCATGATTTTGGATTGGGATACCATTTGGATATGGTTTCTTTTAAAATGCCTGGAATGCTCTGTCCAACTCCATTGTTACAGCCTCAAACCCTTATAGCTGTAACCACCTGGATAAGGTGACCAGATGTCCCACTTTTGGTGGGACAGTCTCACTTTTGAACAATTTGCCCCGCGTCCCATGGTGTTTTTAAAAAGTCCCATTTTTTAAATGTCCCGACATCTGGTCACCTTACTTTAGGCTTTTAGCAACGAGGCACTCTGTGGCAAAAAGGTTAAAAGGAGGCATCAAGAAGTGAAAGGCAAAAGATGGCCTGGATGAAACTGTGGGGAAACTATGGGGTGTAGCGAAAGCCGGGGCAGGAGAGAAGCGCAGGGTGGGGAAGGCACACTCGGCTTTAAAGGGGCATGGTTTATATGCATTCCGAGAAGGAGGAGGCCCTCAGCGCTTTCCCCCGCCAAGCAGCAGGATAATGAATGGGTCCAGGAGAGGTTGGCCAGGAAGCCTGCCTGCTGGTGCTCGTGCCAATCTTCTGTCAACCCTTCCTGGTGAGTCAGGGGAGACACCTGCCTTGCCAACCGGTTGCCCTCGGACACAGACCACCAAACAAGGTTTGGCAGTCTAGAGACCGCAGCTGAGTTCTGTTTGCAGTCTCCCACCTCCCAAGCGCTGTACGAGGGAGACAAAATGCCTGCTCGGGGTTGCAACAGAGATGCAAATGGGTTGGGATTGAAACGTTTCCCTGGGGAGTCTCGGTTTGTTTGACATTCATGGCTCTGAGGCTTTAGGCTTTAAAACAGGGCCCCGGTTGAAGCCTTCGGGAGTTTGGGCTAACGCCAGCGTCTGTTCCGCCCCTGCCCCCTCCCCTCCACCCCCGCAATGGTGTCCACTTTGCTGAGGTTACAATCTGGTCACTTTAACCATGGACCTCACCCCACTCCTAGGAGGTCCGTAAAGGGAGCGTGCATAAGCACACCAGCGTGCCTACCATCCCTGTCTTATTGTCCCCATTTATCTGTACTTACAGACAGACAAACAAAAAAACATAAATAAAAGGAACCTGGAAATCCCCATGGATACCATTCATGGGGTTTTCCAGAGGTAAAACTCAAAAGTGAAAATGCATAAATGTGATCTCTTCTAAAAGTACACCTGGATCTCATCCAAGTATCATACATTTTTCCTAAATCAATACAAGGCAAAGGAGATTTGGGCTAAAGTTTCCATCTATCTTCAGTTGCAAAATTGTGAACAGATATGGCTTAATGATGAGTGTCTACCCATATGGAAGAAGACCCAAAGAAATACGAATCAACACATAGCAATTTAGTAAACAGGAAGAAACAGAACTGCGCAGAAGGAATATGGAGGCTATGCAGTCAACACAAAGGAAGATTAAGGAGATTAAATTGAGGCATTTCACACATAATATTCACCTCCTCTTTTACATCCAGGTTCTCATGGGAACACCCAGATTTTGTAAAGCCTTTAATTAAAATATATCCTGCTCATCCTTCTGAACTAGTTAAGGATATTGTGACTTGGAAATAAAGCTTCTTATCTCTTCCACTTTGTAATAATTTCTACCTGTTCATAGGTTGGGAAGGAGACCCTCTTCAATAAAATGAAATGAGACATAAGAGTAGGCTGTTTTTTAATGTATAAAAAGAGAGAAGAGAAAAAAAAGGGGGGGGACATATTTCTACCTATGAACATGTAGAAACTAGCCAGCTCATAAACAGAAAGTGAATACATGTTAGTAATCCAAAAGTGTGAATCTGGATTGCACTGTTTTTCCTACATTAAACAGTGATATTTTTCTGTCTCCTTGCTCGATAAATTGATATCCGTTCATATAATAAGGATCAGGGTCCATATTCAAAAGTATAATTCAAATGCACATTTGCACTGCAAACTATATTACAATAAGTGTAATATAATAATTGTAATTATTATATTACAATTATTATAATTGGCAATATTTCTACTATCCTATAAAAGAGACCTAGTTTGAGTCATGGTTAAAGTATTAAACTGGAAAGTAGGAGATCATAAATTCTAGTCTGGCTTTAAATATGAAAGCCAGCTGTGTGACCTCTAGGCTAATGACTCTTTCACAGGCCTATAAAAGAGACAATAGCCAACCCCTTCTGAAATTTTCCCAAGAAAATTGCAAGAACGCGTCTAACAAGTTGTCTATAATCAAGGTATATCTGAAGGAATTTAAGTACAAACTTATTAATATCAGATGAAAATAGGCCCCACATAAAATGACAGGCATTCCCTACATCCAAAATAAAGAAGTTAATCACCAGCCCTTTTAATGCAGTATCTGGGATGCCTAGTAAATGTGAAATTTTTAATCAATTAGTATTATTTTAAAAATATAAGAAACATATTTAAGATCCTTGGCAATAGGATATCTCAACTCTTTGATCCAGAAATCATCTATGTTATTAATATCTTAGTGATACATTTTAATTATGCATAAAAATATTGTAGATCTAGGGTTATCTGAAAATGGACTTTCTTGTTTTTCTTTGAAGATGTTTCACTTTTCATCCAAGAAGCTTCTTCAGCTCTGACTGGAATGAGAAGTAAAATGTCTTCAAAGGGAAACAACAACAACTAGAAAGTCCAATTGTCTCTTTAAAAAGTATGTTTGGAACAACCATGACCTGAATGACTGAGAATCTCCATAGACAACAAGCAAGACAGTTATTAAGTGAATTTTGCTTCATTTTATATCATTTTACCATTGTTGTTAAATGAATCCTTGCAGTTGTTTAGTTAGCAACGTGGTTGTTAATGATCTAGCTTCTTCATTGCCTTTGCAACCTTCATAAATACATGCAAAGATTCCAAATCTTGATCACGTGGCCACAGGGATGCTGCCTCTTATGATGATTTCAGTGTCCCGGGGTCATATGATCAACTTTCATAATCTTCTGGCAATTAAAATCAATTGGGAAGCCAGATTGATTAACAACCGTGATACTAACTTATAACTACATCGATTCACTTAACACTGGCAAGAAAGGTAGTAAAATGGACAAAATTTACAGAAATTTTGGGGTCAATTGTGGTTGAATGTATAGTAACTTTTTAATTATTCATTTAATGGATTTGTTTTAATCACTCACTTGATTCCCTAAAATGTAAAAATATATGTCCTGGTTAAAGTTGCAATTCAGACAAGGGAACTCCCTGAAACATTATATATAGCCATAATTTAAATATAGAAAATCTAGGGTTTTTTCCTTCCCATGGGAAAATAAGGTTAATATAATCTTAAGAGTAATTAAAATATACTAGGGTAAGAATGCATTCAGGCAAATATGAGTTGATTTATTTTTCATTTTTATAACACTTACCTTCCCCCCCCAAATTTAATGGAATTTTGAACCATCTATTTGTATATTTTTGGGTGTGAGATATATCTATTTATTATTTATTATCTATCATCTGTCAACCATTGATCTCTATCTAAAAAATGGCTGCTTGGAATAAAGAAAAAAAAATTCAGGCAATAATTGAAACCCCATTATAACAAGATTAAAGAGAAAATTTGAGTTAATAGGAAGAACTGGTACATGATATAGAAAGCACATAAACATCAGTAAAGTATCATTGACTCACAATAACAATTTGCATCAATTTCAACCATTGTTAGACAATGTTCTCTGTCCATCTCCCAAATTAGAGCAGTATTTCCAAAACTAAATTAGAAATCAGATTAATTCCATGAAATATTTGATAAATGAGAAGAAACACCATCAGAATTGACTCTCTTAAAGGGACTAGATCAGACTTATTCCTCCAATTGCTAAAAATGGGAGGAATTCCACATTTTCTGCATCCAATGGAATTGCCCTGTTGATTGTAATTCTTCTGAATGCATATCCCAAATATGAATCTATGATCTATTATTATTAGAAACATGACAACTCTTAATGAATTCTTGATTAAGCTGGATGATTAACAATAATGTAATCTAGAAAGTACATGCAAGAGTCTTTAAAATATTTTTAATGTTTTATGAATATTTTTTAATATTTCATTGAATATTTTCATATTCAGTGCTTCATCACTGGAGGTTTTTAAGAAGGGACTGCACAGCCATTTATCTGAAATACCTGCTTGAGTAGGGAGTTGAATTAAAAGATCACCAAGGTCTTATCCAGCCCCATCCTCTCCTCTCCTCTCCTCTCCTCTCCTCAACCTTACCCTACCATTATTTTAATGCTTAGTAAGGGAAACTATCTAATCTAGACATTTCTCAGTTGTCTGGATTGCCAAAACCTAGATATGGTACAAAATGCACTAAAATGATGCCTACTTTAAAAACACAACAACAACCAACTCTATAAGATCAACCAAGTCAAATATTCCTGTTATCTATTGTTCTCTTTCTCTTCATTGTAGTCCTGGAGCTCCCAGAAAATGAAACTTCCAAATTTCCTCTTGGTTCAACTTGATACTCTCATCCAATTAATTTCTGTAGCTGGAAGTCAACATACTTTCATCTTCAGAGAGGGAAAGAAATACAAGAGCACACCTCCATCTTGTAAACCACATTTAATATTTGAAAAGCAAGGAAAAATAAATAGACTTTCAGTGCAGAATCCAGAAGTCATATGCTTTATTGAGGTAAGATGTCATGGTTCCCGAGTTTTCTACAAAATTCCTTATAAAGCTCCAGTCCTTTTAAAAAAAACACATCTATGATCATACTCTATATATGCACTTCAACTTCCAGAATTCACTAGCCAAACATGGTGGCTGATGAATCCTGTGAGTTGAAGTCCACACCAGGGGCGGATTCCTTCCAGTTCGAACCAGATCACCCAAACTGCTAGCAACCTGCTAGTGATGTCAGAATGGCATCTCGGACCCCGTTCAGTCAGTGCTGATCCATGGGCGCCACCATCTTTTTAAAAAAATTTTTTGATGAATTTTGTTATTGTTTAAAAAGGGCCCTCCCCTTCCCTGGGTTTAAACTGACTTTTATTCCTTCGCCCAAAGCACAGCTGCTTCTTAGCTGCTCAGCTGTGTTTTGGGCCGATTCCAGCTACTGAGCACGGAAGCCATATTGTACCAGGGAATGCGTACATTCAAAACGTCGCAATGCAAACTGGTGGCAAAGATAAGTGGAACCCACCCCTGGTCCACCCATCTTAAAGTTGCAAAGGTTGAGAAACAATGTGCTAGAATAATTTAGAACAGAATTACAATTTTGAAGACAAAGTTAGAAAAAAAATGGGATGAGACAGTATGATAATTTTAAAGCAAAATTTCAAAATATATGCATAGCTCATTTCCTACATCATTTCCTCTCTTTCACCTAATACATTGTAAATTATTTGCCCTTTTATCTTGCTTTTCTGGCAACCACAATAATGACTGCTAACTGGAAACAAATATTCACATTTAAGGTGGTGTAAAGGTGGGATTTGTGTTATAGGAAGAGTAAGTCCGAATCCGACCGAACACTTGTAAGAGCTCATATTAAGACTTACAAAGTGGCGCTCAAGGCGGCAAGATGCGCGTATCATTCCGCCTTGATTGCGTCAGCGGAATCCCGCCCGGCCGCTCTGTTTAGGGTGACCCGCTCCCTTCTTAATCAGAGGGGGGTTGGGGAGCCCTTGCAGAGTAGTGCCGAGGATTTTAACACGTTTTTCGCTGATAAAACCGCTCGGATCCGAGCGGACCTCGACTCCAATTGTAAAACAGAGTCGACTGACAACGAGTCAGTCAAGGTGACTGGGGCTAAACGTCTTTGTCCATCTGTCTGGGAGGAGTTTGACTTGGTGACACCTGATGAAGTGGACAAGGCCATTGGAGCTGTGAGTTCCGCCACCTGTTTACTGGATCCGTGTCCCTCCTGGTTGGTTTCGGCCAGCAGGGAGGTGACACGGAGCTGGGCCCAGGAGATTACCAACGCTTCCTTGGGGAGGGGAGTTTTTCCATCACTCTATAAAGAAGCGCTTGTGCGCCCCCCTCCTCAAGAAGCCCTCCCTGGACCCAGCCGTGCTTAATAACTACCGTCCAGTCTCCAACCTTCCCTTCATGGGGAAGGTTGTTGAGAAGGTGGTGGCACTCCAACTCCAGCGGTCCTTGGAAGAAGCCGATTATCTAGGTCCCCAGCAGTCTGGATTCAGGGCCCGGCTACAGCACGGAAACTGCTTTGGTCGCGTTGATGGATGATCTCTGGCGGGCCCGGGACAGGGGCTTGTCCTCTGTCCTGGTGCTCCTTGACCTCTCAGCGGCTTTCGATACCATCGACCATGGTATCCTTCTGCGCCGGCTGGAGGGGTTGGGAGTGGGAGGCACTGTCCTTCAGTGGTTCTCCTCCTACCTCTCTGGTCGGTCGCAGTCGGTGTTAGTGGGGGGTCAGAGGTCGACCTCTAGGTTTCTCCCTTGTGGGGTGCCTCAGGGGTCGATCCTCTCCCCCCTGCTATTTAATATCTACATGAAACCGCTGGGTGAGATCATCCAAGGGCATGGGGTGAGGTATCATCAATACGCTGATGATACCCAGTTGTACATCTCCACCCCATGTCCAGTCAACGAAGCAGTGGAAGTGATGTGCCGGTGCCTGGAGGCTGTTGGGGCCTGGATGGGTGTCAACAAACTCGAACTCAACCCAGACAAGACGGAGTGGCTGTGGGTTTTGCCTCCCAAGGACAATTCTATCTGTCCATCCATTACCATGGGGGGGGGATTATTGACCCCCTCAGAGAGGGTCCGCAACTTGGGCGTCCTCCTCGATCCACAGCTCTCATTAGAAAAACATCTTTCAGCTGTGGCGAGGGGGGCGTTTGCCCAGGTTCGCCTGGTGCGACAGTTGCGGCCCTATTTGGACCGGGAGTCATTGCTCACAGTCACTCATGCCCTCATCACCTCGAGGCTCAACTACTGTAACGCTCTCTACATGGGGCTACCTTTGAAAAGTGTTCGGAAACTTCAGATCGTGCAGAATGCAGCTGCGAGAGCAATTATGGGCGTCTCTAAGTATGCCCATATCACTCCAACACTCCGCAGTCTGCATTGGTTGCCGATCAGTTTCCGGTCACAATTCAAAGTGTTGGTTATGACCTATAAAGCCCTTCATGGCACCGGACCAGAATATCTTCGGGACCGCCTCCTGCCGCACGAATCCCAGCGACCGGTTAGGTCCCACAGAGTCGGCCTTCTCCGGGTCCCGTCGACCAAACAATGCCGTCTGGCGGGACCCAGGGGAAGAGCCTTCTCTGTGGGGGCCCCGACCCTCTGGAACCAGCTCCCCCCTGAGATTAGGATTGCCCCCACCCTCCCTGCCTTTCGTAAACTCCTTAAGACCCACCTCTGCCGTCAGGCATGGGGGAACTAAACATCTCCCCCTTGCCCATGTTGTTTTGCCATTGATTGATTGACTGTGTGTCTGTTTTTATATACATTGGGATTGTTTTATAAATTTATTAATTTTAAACTGTAATTAGATTGGTGGGCATTGGATTTGTTATTATGTACTGTTTTATTGTTGTTGTGAGCCGAGTTTGCGGAGAGGGGCGGCATATAAATCCAATAAATCTAATCTAATCTAATCTATATACTGTCCAAAACAAGTAACATTGTTTGTAATTATGGATAATGAGACAGTGTAATCATAGCTAACTGGAAATGGCTTGATTACCCTTCCCATTCTTCTTTTAAAATTATTTTTGAAATGGAATTAACTTCTGGAACAAGAATGATCATGAGTTCAGCTTGTTATTTTTCCCACAATACCATATTTCCCAAGAGCGATGCAAATCTTCAGTCTTTCAGTCATCTTTTTGATATACTTCCAAATGCCTAGAAGCTGCAAGTTTAGCATTAAAAATAGCATGTTATCATAAGCATTTGAATCTTTCCATTCCCTGTAATGTGTTAATTTTCCATGTTTCTCATTACTCATTCATTCCTTGTCATCCAGTATCTTATTGAATTAGCACCATAAACATCTGAGTTGAAGAGAAAGTTGCAAGACAGGCGGGATTAGGTTCTCTTGAAAGCATTTTTTTTAGTTTAGTTTTGTTTTTGTTTTACTCTAGCTTCAAAATGCAACTTTTATCGCCTTAAATGTTTTTGACAGGTCACCCATAAGTATTTTAAACAGGTCATCAAATAATGGCTTAGCTCACTATTTTTAAACCTTGGCAAATGGAATTCTGGGAGCTGACCACACATCTTAAAGTCGCCAAGGTTGAAAAGAACTGGCTTAACTAATCCTGAGATCCAGTTCTACCCCATTGTTATATCTCCATCTGAGGTCAAATGCGTGAATTGACCTATGTCCTGGGATTGTTATGTATATGACGGAGGCAATGTGTTCGTATTTGTCATCTTAGTGATGTAATAATTGGGCACCTACCAGGTAAAGAATAATCAGGAGAAGATGAGTTCTAGTTCTGATTTTTAACTTGTTGATCTTGAGCCAGCTATTCTCTTTCGGCCCTAGGAAAAAGCAAATGGCAAACTACTTTTAAAAACAACCTGTCAAGAAAACTACAGTGGTTGGTCCAAACAATCTCCTGAGATCAGCACTGATATGAAGAAGACACACACACACACACACAACAAAAAGTAATTGAGTGAACTCCTGTCATACAACGTTCACATCTTCCAATTAATTTTCCAATATTATTGCTCCTGGATGATTTGTTTTCCAGCTACTGTTGACTCCCCAGGTTTAGTTCAGCTCTGGTAGTTAATCAGGACATGACTGGGCGTTTGTAAGAAAATCTCAAGAATGAAGTCTGCCCTAGGAATTAAAAACAACCTGATTGAAGTCAATGACAAGAAATTACATCATCAGGTTTCCAACTCAGCTTGATATCTTTGTTGTTTTAATCCTTATTTTAATGACAGTCTGCATCTTTGATACCCTGGTGTAATTCATTGTTATCATTGACTATCAAACTTTCCCTTTTATTCAGTATGGAAAACTAAAGCTTATAAAACTATAATACAGTCAGTTTCACACAAGAAGGTATCCACAAAGGGGAGGGGGAGTCAAAAGAATCAAGAAGAGTAGATTTTTGTTGCATGATCTAAGCCTCTTTTCTTTTTAAAAAATGTGTATTGTGCAGTTGCACCCACCATTTTAGCTTTTTTTATACCCACACTCCTGACATATCTTTCTGAAAGGCCATTAAAAGAATTGAGTGAGATGACAGGAAGGGTTCATTTGTGACAGATTAAAACCTAGAAGGCTGAGGGGGGGAAAAGCCCATTTCACTCTTTTATACTCTCTGAAGGGAGAAAGGATTATAGAGACTGTGGTGAAGAGCTCCTATAACTTCTAAACATACCTCCTCTTCACCTCTGAAGGTATCTGTTGATCCAGGAGCGGCTGTCAATTAAAAAGGTGGCTACAAGTGGATTCCTTTGTTCAACTCCTCAACCTAATTGGGCTCAAAAAATGTGTGAAAGATTATTGTCTGTCATCCTGAAGCTTCAGGAAAAGAATTGTTGCAGGGACCATATTGGACCCAGCCCTTATTGTTTCCTCACTTTTATATATTTTTCCTCACCTTTTAATTTTGCCCCCCTAGGCTTAAAACCATATGGGATGGGGGGGATTTGAATGTTTTAAACCCTGCTTCCAGGAAGAGAAGGTGGAGGCCAAATTTACATGCAAAAGTTGTTTTCTGATGAAGCTTTTACATTTGGTAATTAGTTGTTTTCAGGGTTATTTTCTTTGCATTGTAATGGAGGTTAATTTGAATGGCAAAATGTTGAGAGGGCAGATTGTTGGCTATTCAAATGCACCGAAAGGGATTTGCTGGTTTTGGGTCCTACTGGGGGTGGGTGGGTGGCAAGCTGAGCGGGCTGATAGGTACTTACCAAGCAGAAGATTCTTATTTTAATGAAACTCAAATTGTTCAGGTTTGGTTGGCCTCGGAAAGCTACATTTGTTTCATGACCCTTTCAACAAATATATATTGGCTCTTTAAATAGTTCTGTTTATTTGTCTATCAAATTTATACAGCTCACCAAAAGGCAATTCTGGGTAACACACAAGAATAGATATAGCTACCAATATAAAAAGAACAAGAAAAAAAAATCTGAATCTCCCCCCAATAATAAATATTATAAACACAAAAATACGAACCATTTTGGAGGGGAGGATAAAAATGGCCCCCTCAACAATGGTGCCATATTCCTGGCACCCTGGCAACATAAACAGATCTTGAGGGAACTTTTGGGTATCAAATATTGCATCTATTTGCCTTGAATGTATTAAAATTAAGTTGAAAAGATGATGAATGCAAATTGAAATATTTCATACATTATGTTTTCTAGAGAAGGGGCGGGATTTAAAACAACTATTCCTTTGCCAAAACACCAAGTAAGTTTTAGGATTTTTTTAAATTTAGTGGAAGGATGAGTTGGTTGGGGGGTGGGGGGAAACTGTAGTTTTTTAAGCTTCAGGGCATTTTTTAAATTTATTTAAGGGAGAATCTAAAACAATTAGCATTTTGCTGCAAGATGTCAACCAGTCCAAGAAAAACAAAACAAGTTAAATATTTCCTTGGGTTGTTCTAGGCCTCACACTTGGGATTAACATTATTTCAATCCTGTCTTTTTCTTTTGTTAAAAGCCCTTGTGTAGTAAATAAAGTGCTGAAGTTCAAAGTTAAGATTTTCTTTATCCAAGATCCCTTCCAATTTTTGATAAAGGCTGGTCAGCGTCTTTAACTGGGTGGTATCAAAATTGTTGTAAATAAAAAGAACAAAGAAAAGGTATCAGTGAGGGGGGAAATACTCTGTATGTTTTTCCTACCATATTTTAAAGAAATAAAAACAACATGTTCTGATGTCAGGTAGGTGCTGATATATATATATTTCTTCTATTCAATCACTTCCAATTTTCAGGACTGCCTGCATAGGTCCCTGTAGTTTTCTTGGCAAAATTATTCAGAAATGTTTTGTCATTGGCTCCTTCTTGGGGCTGGGAGAAATTGACTGGCCCCATTGGCTTGGTCTCCTTTCTAGCTTTGAACTTTAATCATGACACCAAACTGACTCTCTGGAATAATAGTAGTTCAGATTTAAAACAAAGATGTGAATAAATGAAGCAAGTTAAATATTTTTAATCACATCAAAAAAGCACTGCTAGTCATGCATCTCACAGTCTCTCAGTTTTTAGCTGGATGCCTTAACCATAACCCCCAAATTGGCTCTAGCTTCTGAAGATGCAGTTAGTGAGCTAGATAGACGAGCTCAATACCAATTGATAAAACGTTCAGAAATTGACTTTTAATGCCTATCCTAACCCTTCCCAACCCTAAGCAGACTGAACAGAGAATCTATAGAAAGCAATTGACCAGTACAGGCAAATTGTAATGTTTATTCATAAATCTTCCCTCCCTCCCTCCCTCCCATCCTTCCTTCCTTCCTTCTTTCCTCCCTTCCCTTCCCTTTCGCCCATTTTCTAGATCTTCTAATTGAAACAGTGGTATGGACATATAAAAATAATTCTGTTGCCTTATCAGTGAATTGCAAAAGTGCTTTTACTTTTTCAAAATTACAGAAGAAATTAGGTTGTTATTCTTTGGTTAAACTAGACGAAGTTGCCAGATGTCACTGAGCCTATATTGATTGCATTTTTCATAATTATTTAAATTTCTTTGCATTAGAATTTTAAATAAATTGTTATCTTTGTTTTGGGGTACTTTGGGGAAGTTGATATCATAACTCTCTTAATTTTCCCACTGGTCTATAAAAGGATAAGATTAACATTATGTATCACTTTTCTACTGAAACATTTGGAACAAGCATACAGTACATTTGCACGTGGAGACCTTAGAAACAGAATAGAGACACTGACATCTTGTGACTGACAGAAGAAATGCTATGTTATATTTGGACCAAGCAGCAGGAGCAATTTAAAAATAATTATAATAATAAAAAGCTTTTGGCTGGGTTAACCTTTTTGCTTCTGAATTCTATGTTCACAGGCGGTCCCATTGTTTTAAAAACAATATTAAGTCCTTCTTGTGAGGAATTTGAAAGAAAAGCTGAAAAATGTTTTAATTAATAAATATGTTTCTACGTGGAAGAAGAAAAAAGCAAATATGCTAAGAAATCAAAGCTACATATCTCCATCAGCAATTTTGGTTTCTGGTATGAAGCAGTTTTGATTATTTAACAAGTGTTAAGGCAATTCTCATGCAGATGTGATTACTATTTCTTTACTTATTACCTGGAGCTCATAATAACCATCAATTTTACATAGCTTTATCTTTTTGTCATAAAAGAGCAAGTATATCAGAGTAGCCAAGAAAGGGCAATAAACAGTAAAATTCAATAAAGTCTTCACGTAGTAATTTTAAAAAAATTAAATGATAATTTGAGTTTGGAATTGATCATTATATTCAATAAACAGTTGTCAAACTCTTTTCAAGTGCTCATAGTTTTTATTTCTTTTGTATTATTATATTACAGGTGAACATTTTAGAGGAATAAGCAAAGAATGTCAGAGATTATAAATGAAAAGTAGTAATGTAAATTCTCTTCTACTGTTTGGGAGAGACCAGAAAAAGGGAGGGCCTGCTGTGGAAATTTGCACACACACAAACACAAATACAGTATAGAGCCGGGGTAGTGCAGCAGGTAGAGTGCTGTACTGCAGGCCACTGAAGCTGACTGTAGATCTGTAGGTCAGCAGTTCAAATCTGATCACCAACTCAGCCTTCCATCCTTCTGAGGTGGGTAAAATGAAAGTCTGGATTGTGGGAGCAATAGGCTGGCTCTGTTAAAAAGTACTATTGCTAACATGTTGTAAGCCGCCCTGAGTCTAAGGAGAAGGGCGGCATAAAAATTGAATAAATAAAATAAAATAGACACACAGACACACAATTATTCATGCTGGATCTCACTAAAGAATTCTTAAGATCAGTCTCTTCCTCATATTATTCTAATTTAATCCTCCCATAGTTCCTTTTTACCCCCACTGGGTAAAGAGCTGTGTTAAAGATAGAAGCCAATCTTCTCTCTGTAGAATTGCGATCTAAGTGAACAAGAAGATCCAGGTCTCTCCACAACCTACTTTTAATTTTCTTAAAATGAGATTCTTTAAAGTTCTCTAAGGAAAATGTTTTTTTCTAATAAGAACTTTTAAGTATATTGCCTTTCAGCTTTTGGATGAAAAGCCATCCATTTGTGATTTTCATTCTTTGCTAAATCGTGGCACTGACTGAACCCTTACTAAATGAGAATTGATCAAATGTTCACTTATACCCCAGCAAGTTACTGCCAAAATATTATGTCACTAAATAGCAATCCATCTGGATTCTGATTAGTTCCAGCCCTGAGCTATTGCTCTTAGGTCATACTTTTTAAGTTGGTTTTTAACCACTCCCAAATAAAGGGCAATTATGTTTTGACAGAAAAATTGTTCCATTCTAACATGTAATGGTCCACATTATGGAAATGATTTCGTGGAATTATAGACATTAGTTTATTCACCAAATTTAGACCATTATCATTTACCCAGTCAAGGTGAAAAATAAGCAATTTCTATCAGGTTCACACAAATTCAAAGGTTGCCCCACCATGACTCACTAAGAAATTTCTGAAGCCACCATTGACTGATTGGGAATGACTGGGCAAGTTCCCTTCCAAGGGGAAAAAAGGCCTATCTCTAAAATCCTAGCTTTCTTCATCCTAACTGTGCTTTGTGTCTAAACATATGGTAGGAATTGAGTCCTCTGAAGAAGTGATTCCTCTCTCAAATTGCTTCTGTGACAATTAAGTGTGGATGGCTCATTTTTAAAAAAAAGGAACTTGTGTTTTCTTAAATGGTAACTTCACACAAACATCTAACCTTCATAAGACACTTGACTAAGCTAAAGTAGTTCAGCATGTGATAGGAACCAAGCCATGATGGCCAGTGACAATATAGTTTACTGGATTTGCTGCATGTCTTATGAATTTAGGAATGGTGGTGGTGGATTTTTAGCCTGAGATTAGGTTTATTTGCTATTTATTTGAGTTAAGAAGTTTTGACGTTTGCGATTATGGCCATTGTCTTCATGGAGATGTTGGTATATCATGGGGATGATATGAGAGACTGTAGCAAATTTCCATTATCTATAAACCACATGAAATGCATTAAAATGCATTCATGCTTAGAATTTCTGCTTGTAAGATGAACCAAAAATGTGCGCTTGTTTAGTGACTTAGGGCCAGTCACTCACACTCAGACCAACAACCTCACAGGGTGATGGTTGCAGGTAAAATAGGAGGAATTTTATTTAGGACAGGACTGTGTACAACACATTCAGTTTTCACTTCAACTTAAACATAGAAGAAACTTTCTAAACAACCAAATCCCCCAACATTAATCTGATTAAATATGGCAACTATGTCAATACACCATTATTTTTGTCTGGGTGAAGGCAAATTTTCTCCGTTCCATTCAAACCTGGTTGGCATTAGACGTCACGGTCATGTGTGTCTATTTTAGAGGCATTTGCTTGCAAGTGCGTTGGCCGAGCTATTAAACACGTTGAGCTGGTCAGCTGTAAAACTGACAATCTGGTTTTGAGACCCAAATGCTGTGCAACAGGGTCAGCTCTGGTTACTTGCTTTAATTCCTGGCAGTTCAAAAGCATGCACGTGTGAGTAGATAAATAGGTATCACTTTGATGGAAAGGTAAAAGTATTCCATGTGCCTGGGCAAACGATCATGGAAAATGTTTTTGGACAATGCTGGCTCCCTCAGCTAAGAAAAGGAGAGGAGCACCTCTCATTCTCATTCTCTGCTGGTACAATGTGTGAAATTTATTATTCCCTTACCTGTACCAAGGTTAAGACAAATGGGACCCAAGTGTCATGGCAGTTCTGACTCTGAGACTCTGAGGAGGTTACTTTAGAAGAGGCAACCTATGATGACTTAGGGCCAGTAACTTTCTCTCTCAGCCCATGATGCCGGCAACAAGCTGGTCGATCAATTCCTGTTGCAACCAAATATTCAATACTTTGAAAAAAGCAGACTCTACAAATAAAAGCAAAACTATATTTTGCTAAGTCCAATAACCACAAAACTAAATGGAAAATTCGTTTGGCTTTATTTCACTGCTTTGTTTATAAGGCAGAACCGTAGCAAAATGAACCTTAGAGCTATTATTTTTACCTTTTATAGTATTCTATTCAAGCCACTTGTGAACCATTTTTTAGTCCTTTCTTTTGTAGGAATAAGTAGCATGTGTTTTTCTCTCTCCCATAAAGTTAAGAGGCACCATTTCAAACTGTTTCAAATAATTAAAACAAACCTTTGAAGTTTCCACTTACCTGGAAGTCAGCCCCTGTGCAACTCAAAGGGGCTTACTTGCCAGTAGAAATGTATAGAATTACAGTGTAAATAGAGTACATATTTAAAAGGAAGGTAAAACTGAAAAAAATAATAATGAACGGTATACAGTATTGAGAAAAATGTTTAAGAACAAAAAATACATATTTTATAATCGTCTATCAAAGTCATAATTCAGAAATTGTAGTCAATTTTGGCTGTTATTTCTCAAAACATCTTGGATAGCAATTGAGTTCACATAAAGGGTCTTTTTCCTGGTACAAAATTCAGGAGATCAGAGACAGATACATAATTTGAGGTGGTGGTTCAAATTGGCCCAAAAGTTGTATAACCTCGTTTCAAAATCAAGCTTCAAGAACAAAATCTTCCTTAAGCAGAGAAAGGATTCACAATCTTCATTGAAATGTAGTTCTATAAACATAAAAAGAAGCCATAATGAATTATTCACCCTTTAGACAGGCATGGTAGTTTTTAATTCACAAGCGTTCAACTAAAATCATTGCAAAACAGTGTAAAGGAAAAAAAAATGCATATGGTGTCAATCATCTCTTCATATATAGACTCTTTTTTGGCTCATAGCTTAGGTTCAAAAAGCTCTTGTTTTGGCAAGACCCTTAACTTGCTTTCAGAGCAGTGTATATAGATATTGTGGCAAGGAAGTGATCTTTAATATGATCTTGACATAGTGCTACAATTATTAGTAATTAGTTGTAATTACTGTTATAGTCTTTGACTTACGATATGACTGGTAGCTTAGTGACTGTTCATACCGATGGTTACAATAGTCTTTCCCCCCACCAAAGATACCTATAACCTGGTTCCAAAGCCCAATGACCTCCCCTCTAGATCATGTGGTTATATTTCCAGGGCCAACTGGCTTGTATTTTCGGTCATCTGCAGCTATCGTGTTTACTTTTAGTTTTCAGCAAAAACTCCCTATAGCGAACAATGGGTTCACTTAACAATCATAGGAAAAAACATTTGTAAAATTGGACCATAAATTGAGGATTATTAGTATAGTTTCACAGAATCATAGACATTCTAATTAGTCTATTTACTACAAGTTTAAATAGTCTAATTACTGTTAGCTCTAGGAAAAAAGTCTATAGCAAACCAAAAAATTTGCAGATATGTGTCCAGCAATCATTGGAAACAAGACAATTGAACAAAAGAAAAATATACTTTGAACATAAGTAAAATAATTGCCTAATTAAAGCAATAATCAATTGATTTAGATTTTAATCCATTTAACAATATTCATTTTGCTTAGTAAAATTGAAAACATTTAAGTTACCATCAATGCCTATTGAAACCAAAAAGGAATGTTTGTCTGCAGTCGTGCACAAACAGTATATGTATAACCTGATTATCAACCAAACTACAGTAATTTGAAAGTAAAAAGATCCAAACAGAAAATACATACTGGCAAGGAATATAGGAGGATTGCTAGAAATAAAAGCACAATCAGCAAGATGATGATGCCAATGAAGACCCACTTAAATCTCCGCCACACAATAAATTTCATTGTCTTGCATGGATTTGTGAACCAAAGGAAGGACGTTTCTGGTCGGCTGCGGAAGGAAAAAAAAATCCAGTTTGTGTATGGCTTTCATATAGTTGAATGTGTATGCAGGAATTGCAACTTTAAGAATCTAGTATAAATACCATGAATGCTATTACTGAACTGTTGAAGATAAGAATCCTATAGACTATTAATGGCATATAATATATAATAAGAAGCACAGGGAATCATTGCTTAATGATCCTAACAGAGATGGGAAATTCTGTCACTAAGAGAAGTAGTTGCTAAGTGGAAAATTGGGCATTCACAAATGTGCTTTCTGGCTGGAAAGAGAAAAGACCACTCAGTTTTATACCTTTGGCTTTTGTTCGCCTCCCAGCCATTCCTCTGCTATTTGGAATGTTCAAGTGCCAGTTTATTGCCTTGTACACATTGAAAGCAATGCAGTGACACCTCCCCCTTGCCTTTGGGCACAGCCCCCAGCGATCACAGGGTCGGCCTTCTCCTGGTCCTGTTGGCTATGCAATGTTGGTAGGCGGGACCACCTAGGAGTTCCTTCTCTGTGGTGGCACTGGCTCTCTGGAACCATCTACTTCCTGAGATCCATACTGCCCCCTACTGGCCTTCCGGAAAGCCAGAAAGCCTTAAAGACCTGGCTCTGCCGAAAGCCTGGGGCCGTTGATCGGGTGGTTTATCTCCTAGATCCGGCCACAGAAGGGATGTATGATTTTACTAATGTGGGCTTTAAATTGTTTTTGATGTTTAGTTTTCTTGTGTGCCACTCAGAGTCCTTCGGGAATTGGGCATCTTATAAATGATAGATAGATAGATAGATAGATAGATAGATAGATAGATAGATAGATAGATAGATATTTTTATTATTTATTTTATTTATTATTTAGATTTGTATGCCGCCCCTCTCCGCAGACTTGGGGCGGCTCACAACAAAGTGAAAACAATTTACAACAAATCTAAATTACAGTTTAAAAATATTTTAAAAACCCCATTTTCTAAACAAACATACATACAGACATACCATTCATAAATTGTATATGCCCGGGGGAGATGTCTCAGTTCCCCCATGCCTGACGACAAAGGTGGGTCTTAAGGAGCTTACGAAAGGCAAGGAGAGTAGGGGCAGTTCTAATCTCCAGGGGGAGTTGGTTCCAGAGGGTCGGGGCCGCCACAGAGAAGGCTCTTCCCCTGGGGCCCGCCAACTGACATTGTTTAGTTGACGGGATCTGGAGAAGGCCCACTCTGTGGGACCTAATCGGTCGCTGGGATTCGTGCGGCAGCAGACGGTCTTGGAGATATTCTGGTCCTGTGCCATGAAGGGCTTTAAAGGTCATAACCAACACTTTGAATTGTGACCGGAAATTGATCGGCAACCAATGCAGACTGCGGAGTGTTGGTGAAACATGGGCATACTTAGGTAAGCCCATGACTGCTCTCGCAGCTGCATTCTGCACGATCTGGAGTTTCCGAACACTTTTCAAAGGTAGCCCCATGTAGAGAGCATTACAGTAGTCGAACCTCGAGGTGATGAGGGCATGAGTGACTGTGAGCAGTGAGTCCCGGTCCAGATAGGGCCGCAACTGGTGCACCAGGCGAACCTGGGCAAACGCCCCCCTCGCCACAGCTGAAAGATGGTTCTCTAATGTGAGCTGTGGATCAAGGAGGACGCCCAAGTTGCGGAGCCTCTCCGAGGGGGTCAATAATTCCCCCCCCCCAGGGTAATGGAAGGACACATGGAATTGTCCTTGGGAGGCAAAACCCACAGCCACTCCATCTTATCCGGGTTGAGTTTGAGTCTGTTGACACCCATCCAGGTCCCAACAGCCTCCAGACACCGGCACATCACTTCCACTGCTTCGTTGACTGGACATGGGGTGGAGATGTAAAGCTGGGTATCATCAGCGTACTGATGATACCTCACCCCATGCCCTTGAATGATCTCACCCAGCGGTTTCATGTAGATATTAAATAGCAGGGGGGAGAGGACCGACCCCTGAGGCACCCCACAAGGGAGAGACCTCGGGGTCGACCTCTGGCCCCCCACTAACACTGACTGCGACCGACCGGAGAGGTAGGAGGAGAACCACTGGAGAACAGTGCCTCCCACCCCCAACCCCTCCAGCCGGTGTAGAAGGATACCATGGTCGATGGTATCGAAAGCCGCTGAGAGGTCAAGAAGCACCAGGACAGAGGATAAACCCCTGTCCTGGGCCCGCCAGAGATCATCCATCAACACGGCCAAAGCAGTTTCCGTGCTGTAACCGGGCCTGAAACCCGACTGCTGGGGACCTAGATAATCTGCTTCTTCCAAGGACCGTTGGAGCTGGAGTGCCACCACCTTCTCAACAACCTTCCCCATAAAGGGAAGGTTGGAGACTGGATGGTAGTTATTGAGTACGGCTGGGTCCAGGGAAGGCTTCTTGAGGAGGGGGCGCACGAGCGCCTCTTTATAGGAAGATGGAAAGGATCCCCTCCCTAAGGAAGCGTTGACAATCTCCTGGACCCAGCTCCGTGTCACCTCCCTGCTGCCCGAAACCAGCCAGGAGGGACACGGATCCAGTAAACAGGTGGCGGAACTCACAGCTCCAATGGCCTTGTCCAATTCATTAGATAGATAGATAGATAGATAGATAGATAGATAGATAGATAGATAGATAGATAGATAGATACTATGCAAAGAATTTATAGTATTCTTGAAATCCCCTTTTCTCCAATCTCTCCACTCTGTGCATGGGTGTATGGGAGAGAGAAAAGCAAGTGGTACCTATAGATAATCTCTTTTTCGCCTGACCTTTTCTTGCTACTGGTGTGATCACATTATTCTCAGTATATAGAAAAGCAAACAGATTATCTTATTGAATTATCTCTCTCCAATCCCTCTCTTAGCAGGTGGTTTGAGGGATCAGGCAAATGAGAGACTATCTGGAGAAACTGTTTCTTTCCTCCCCAGAAAGAAATTTTAAGAGAGTAAGTTGTTTGCGTAGGATGCATTGGGTTGCATTACATCTGATGCTCAAAAGAGCAATCAGCTTACTCTCTTACAATCCCCTCCTCTTCAATCTCTCTGCTCTGTAAGGTGAGGGTGGGGAGAGAAAGAGGTCAGACACAGGACAACATGTACTGACTACAATGGCAATTATCTGAATAATGGACCCTACAAAGTCATAAATGGTCATAAATGGGCTGTAAAGTTATTTTTTCAGTACCATTATAACTTCAAAGGGTCACTGAATGAATGATCAGTAAGTGAGAACTACTGCATTTTTGTGCAAACATTCAACTTTTCCATTTTCTCTGCCTAAAAATGGTGTTTATTTTCCCCCCACTCATCTCTAAATATCCACTGCTGTTTCTATTACAGTTCTCAAAACTAAGGTTTGCACAATAATACGATTGGCACAAATTAGCTTGCTCCTAAGCTTCAGACATATCTGTCTTGAAGAAAAGACTGATGGTTGGAGGAGTAAGAGCTGCAGGAAATGATCAAATGATCATTTCAGTGTAATTTTCCAAGTTACGGACGAGAAGTTGTACAATAATATAAAATGAATTCTAATTCTTTATCAAAGTCAAACGTTAAGGCTAAACTATGCATTAAAGCAAAGGCTAAGAGACAACTAATGTGTTCATGTGTTTTCAAAATTCTTGTTTCAAACCTTTAAGTTTTCATAGACTTGACATTGTCAAGGTATTCCCAATACAGTGGAACCTCTACTTAAGAATGACTCTACTTAAGAACTTTTCTAGATAAGAATCGGGTGTTCAAGATTTTTTTGCCTCTTCTTAAGAACCATTTTCTACTTAAGAATCTGAGCCCGGAAAAATTTCCCAGGAAATTTGAGAGTGGCATGAAGGCCCGGCCAGTTTCCTGCCATTCCCCCTTTAATCCCGGCCATCTCAGGCTTTTCTGGGCTGCCAGAGGAGCCTTTCAGTGGCGCTTAAGGAGGCTTTGGCAGCCCAGAGCAAATGGAGCGTTTTCCTTTCTCTGGGCGCTTGAAGAGGGAATAAACCTCTGCCAGCACCCAGATAAAAGAAATACTCCCTTCAGTCTGGGCAGCGACTGTCTTCCTCCTCCTCCTCCCACCCAAATTCCGAGCTTTTTTTTCTTTCCTAATGGGTTTGCAGAGGCCTTTGTGCTTTTACATTGATTCCTATGGGAAAAATTGCTTTTACTTACAAACTTTTCTACTTAAGAACCTGGTCACGGAACGAATTAAGTTCTCAAGTAGAGATACCAGTGTACTTTAAACCCTCATATAAACATTTTGGGAAGCCAATTTAAAATTTAAAAAGTGGAAAATATCATACTTTGGCATGTCTAATTTAGGGTTCATATTAGGTTCATCTCTTCCTTTACCAGCCGGTCGTTCTTCAATGTCTTTTTCACCAAGGACTTCCAGAGTCATTTCAACTTTACCCTTTAAATAAATAAAAATATTATCAAGAACATTTTTAGTGCTGCAGCTTAATGATGTTTTACTCATGATTTAATCTAATTTAATTTATTCGACTTCTATGCTACCCAATCTCGTAGGAGTCAGGGTGGCTTGCAACAATCAAAACAATACAGTAATACAATAATAAAAAGAAGTCAAATATTAATAATAGTGATGATGTTCAATGATACATGAACACATTTCAAGATAATAATAATAATAATAATAATAATAATAATAATTATTATTATTATTATTATTATTTATTAGATTTGTATGCCGCCCCTCTCCGAAGACTCGGGGCGGCTCACAACAACGATAAAAACAATATTATAATGGCACAAATCTAATATTAAAAAAACCTAAAAACCCTATCATAATTAAAAACCAAACAGCACATACATACCAAACATAAATTATAATAAGCCTGGGGGAAAGGTGTCTCAAATCCCCCATGCCTGGCGGTATAGGTGGGTGTTAAGTAGGTTACGGAAGACAAGGAGGAGGGTGGGAGCAGTTCTAATCTCCGGGGGGAGTTGATTGCAGAGGGCCGGGGCCGCCACAGAGAAGGCCCGCCAGACGACATTGTTTAGTCGATGGGACCCGGAGAAGGCCAACTCTGTGGGACCTTATCAACCGCTGGGATTTGTGCAGTAGCAGGCGGTTCCGGAGGTACTCTGGTCCAATGCCATGTAGAGCTTTAAAGGTCATGACCAACACTTTGAATTGTGACCGGAAACTGATCGGCAGCCAATGCAGGCCACGGAGTGTTGTAGATATGTGGGCGAATCTGGGAAGCCCCACGATGGCTCTCGCGGCCGCATTCTGCACGATCTGAAGTTTCTGAACACTTTTCAAAGGTAGCCCCATGTAGAGAGCGCTGCAGTAATCAAACCTCGAGGTGATAAGGGCATGAGTGACTGTGAGCAATGACTCACTGTCCAAATAGGGCGGCAACTGATGCACCAGGCGAACCTGGGCAAACGCCCTCCTTGCCACAGCCGAAAGATGAGGTTCCAATGTCAGCTGTGGATCGAGGAGGACGGCCAAGTTGTGCACCCTCTCTGAGGGGGTCAATAGTTCCCCCCCCCAGGGTAATGGACGGACAGATGGAATTGTCCTTGGGAGGCAATACCCACAGCCACTCCGTCTTGTCTGGGTTGAGTTTGAGTTTGTTGACACCCATCCAGTCCCCAACAGCTTCCGGGCACCGGCACATCACTTCCACTGCTTCGTTGACTGGACATGGGGTGGAGATGTAAAGCTGGGTATCATCCGCATATTGATGATACCTCACCCCATGCCCTTGGATGATCTCACCCAGCGGTTTCATGTAGATA
Organism: Erythrolamprus reginae; assembly: GCF_031021105.1. Taxonomy (NCBI): domain Eukaryota; kingdom Metazoa; phylum Chordata; class Lepidosauria; order Squamata; family Dipsadidae; genus Erythrolamprus; species Erythrolamprus reginae. Next base: position 36,702,701 of record NC_091954.1, on the reverse strand, counting down.
TTAAATAGCAGGGGGGAGAGGACCGACCCCTGAGGCACCCCACAAGGGAGAAACTAGAGGTCGACCTCTGACCCCCCACTAATACCGACTGCGACCGACCAGAGAGATAGGAGGAGAACCACTGGAGAACAGTGCCTCCCACTCCCAACCCCACCAGTCAGTGCAGAAGGATACCATGGTCGATGGTATCGAAAGCCTCTGAGAGGTCAAGAAGCACCAGGACAGAGGATAAGCCCCTGTCCCGGGCCTGCCAGAGATCATCCATCAACGTGACCAAAGCAGTTTCCGTGCTGTAACCGGGCCTGAAACCCAACTGTTGAGGCCCTAGATAATCGGCTTCTTCCAAGGACCGCTGGAGTTGGAGCGCCACCACCTTCTCAACAACCTTCCGCATAAAGGGAAGGTTGGAGACTGGATGGTAGTTATTAAGCACGGCTGGGTCCAGGGAAGGCTTCTTGAGGAGGGGGCGCACAAGTGCCTCCTTATAAGGAGCCGGGAAGGACCCCCACCCCAAGGAGGCGGTGACAATCTCCTGGACCCAGCTCCGTGTCACCTCTCGACTGGCCGAAACCAACTAAGAGGGACACGGATCCAGTAAACAGGTAGCAGAACTCACAGCTCCAATGGCCTTGTCCACTTCATCAGGTGTCACCAAGTCAAACTCCTCCCAGACAGATGGACAAAGACATTTAGTCTCAGTCGCCTCGACTGACTCATTGTCAGCCGATACTGCTATGCAATTGGAGTCGAGTTCCGCTCGGATCCGAGTGACTTTATCAGCGAAAAATGAGTTAAATTCTTCGGCACTGCCCTGCAAGGGTTCCCCAACTCCCCCCTGATTTAGAAGGGAGCGGGTCACCCTAAACAGAGCAGCCGGGCGGGATTCCGCTGATGCAATCAAGGCGGCATGGTATGCGCATCTTGCTGCCTTGAGCGCCACTTTGTAAGTCTTAATAAAAGCTCTTACAAGTGTTCGACGGATTCGGACTTACTCTTCCTCCATCACTTCTCTAGACGTCTCTTCTGGCGTTTCAACTCCTGGAGCTCCTCATTGAACCATGGGGCTCTACGGGGTCTAGTGCCACAGAGAGGTCGCAGTGGCGCAATTCGGTCAAGAGCCTCTGCTGCAGCCTTGTTCCAGGCCTCAGCAAGAGACTCTGCCGAGCTGTGGACGAGCGAATCTGGTAAAACCCCAAGCGCCTTCTGAAAGCCCTCAGGGTTCATCAGGCATCTGGGATGTAATTTAGTGCAAAGTGTTTCAACTTCAGCAGCTTTAAAATGTGTCCCTCCCCCAAAAAAGAATTCCCAGCCAGATTCTCCCCAGGAAAACCCCCCAACCCACGAAGCAAAAATCACAGCCAGATTTTGTGAGTGTGGCCTAAGGCAGTGTTTCCCAACCTTGGCAACTTGAAGATATTTGGACTTCAACACCCAGAATTCCCCAGCCAGCGGATGTAGAACTGTAGAACTCTCATTTACTTAATTACTTACTTATTAAATATTGTGTGCAGTACTCCCCTTCAAAAAACAATTTATATCTTTTGTGAGGAAGAAGGGTAGTTAAAGTTTGAGAAGCAAAATGAAAGGGTCCAGGACAACGCTTCGCAGTCGTCTCACCATGGTTGATTCACCTCAGCCAACTCACTGCAGCCAAATCGCCATGGAACAACTTGCCGTAGGACAATTCAATGTGGGATAACTCAACAGAGAAACAAGTGAATTGTAGCAGCAGTCAATGAAGGGCTGCAAAAAATGTTACTACTACACTGTGGGTGTACCTTATTGTGTGGGTGTGGCTTGCCGGCCATGTGACCAGGTTTACTCACAAAGATAAGTTTTCAAATAGGTGCTTGGACACTTTTTCAGTTGATTAAATCACATTATTTGAATGGCTATCAAAAAGGACAAATGATAGACAGCATTATTTGTTGAGGAGCTCAGTAACATTTTAAGATTTCGTACTGAACCCACAAGGTTCAGTATAATAACAGATTAGACAAGTAGCTCAATTTTCTTTCATCGTTATAAAAATTCAGTTCTAGATAATGATTAAAAGGATTAAAGTGTTTATGGGTAAAAACATACAATTTAATTATTTCCTATTTTAAAAGTAATTAAGGATCATACTAAGATACTAGAGAAGGCAGGACAATAAAAAAATCTATTAATTATTCAATAAATAGTGCACAAACATACTACCCCTATTGCATGTCGTCGTCTCCCGCTGGGGGCAGCAGCCCGTGACTGGCAGCAGTCCTTGTCTTGCTTTAGGTTTCAACCCAAGAACTTCTAACTTGAGAAGGCTCACACCTAAAGCAAGACAAGGCCTGCTGCAAATCAATTGTCCATCTCTTGAGGGAGAAGTGAATTATCCCATGGTGGGTTGACCACGGTAAGTTGTCTTGTGGTGTACTAACCATGGCAAGTCAGCTGAGGTGAGTTGACCATGGCAATTCCTCCCATTCCGAAACTGAAACCGAAGGTTTAAGGAGTATTAACAGAACCTTACAGCCAAAACACGGGAGCCATCTTTTTCGACGAAGCACGGCCACCATCCCCTCATGGATTTTTGTTCAAAGAGTGAAGCAATCTTAACATTCTTCATCACGTTCATTGGCTTGTGCTCCGGAATCATGTCTAAACTGCACTTTTGTGAAACCTTTGCTGGCACCACTGTGTTGTGCAAATCAAGTTCCACAAAACCTGAAGAAAAAGCAAAGTAGAATGGAATGGAATAGAAGTCTTTATTGGCCAAGTGTGTTTGGACACACAAGGAATTTATCTTTGGTGCATATGCTCTCAGGGGCCATTTGAGAGCATTTCACCAAGGCAGCCTTCATTGGCGCCCTCTTGATGACAGAAAAAGAGAACATCACTATTATCTCAATATATTTTGGCACAGAGAACTTCAGGGCATAATTTTCTCTATCCTAAAATAGTTTATACATACCCAGATAATCATCCAAAGAAAATTTATCATTATCCCATATCTGAATAAGCAGCTTGGGCGGAATTCTGAATTCGGTATTGTCAAGACTCCAGAAGTGTTCCTAGGAGACAGAATCAGAACAGAGTTTCATTGTACGAGGTGCAATGACAATAAAGTAAAGTAAACTAAGCAAGGAATTTATAATGAATTTCCCTCATCATCTTTTGCTGAGGGAAAAGATGACGAGGGAGTGCTCTTAGCATCACACACCTACCACTTTCTATCAGCAACATTTCAGTTCTGCCTGAAGAAAATCTAGAGATCAATTTAGCTTCAGTGTTTTGTAATTCAAGGTAATGTGTACATTAGAAGCCAATGATACTATGGCCACTGAAAGCTGGTTAAACACTTCATATTGAAAGGAATATACACATAAATTATATTCAGTTAATCTTGTACAAAAAATCTTTGGAAACTTAATGTTGGGAACTTGAGACAACGCTACATGATCCTGGAAAAGTTAGATCTATTTTTAGGAGTTGCAGATAGGTGCCTCATGTCTGTGACTCTTTTTGCCTTCTAATTTAAGTGTGGAACTGCCCACTGTAAGGGATTAGTAGCAATTCCGTGAATTGTGTTTGGTAAATCACTAACTGTCTTGTGTTGAACTGTGTTAAGATTTCAGCACACTACGTGGTCCATATCTAGTGCATCAGTTAATATGCCACATTTGGCAAAATAATGCAAAACAAAATAAGAATTCGGAGGAGGGGTCTTTCCTGTGACAACCCCCAACCCCAATCTTTATAGCTCTTGAAATGATTTCGAAGGCTCAATTGTTCTGACTCATTTAAAAATCTTTGATTGTATTTTACTCAGTCTTTTTATTTTGAACTGAATGTATAGTTTTTCATTGTCCTCAATATCTGATGATGTGTTTTGCATCCCTAAATTTCAATTTTTTTGTGAAAATTTTTGCCTCAAAAAATGAACTTTCCTTTCATTACAGTGGTGGGCTGCTAGCCGGTACGCCTAATTGGGTTCGTCTCCGCGGCTCTGGAGGTACCGTGAGTTCGAGCAGAATTATGCCTCTGCGCCCGTGCAGGTAGCAAACTCGTGCACGAAGACGTAGATGCGTCTGTGTTCTGGCAAGATTTTTTGCTTCCATGCATGCATCTCCATGCATGAGTTTGCTATCTGCACAGGTGCAGAAGCATAATTCCACTTGAACTCATGGCACCTCCAGAGCTGTGGACACGAACCCAATTAGGCATACTGGCTAGCAACCCACCACTGTTCTATTGTCATTGCTACAGTAAAAAAGGAAAGGAAATTGTTTTTACAGATACAGAAATAAATATTAGCTAGCATGGTGCCCTGCTGTCCCACCCGTGATGGCAGAGGAGGCATCCTGCAGAGCCCATTGGCCCGCTTATTGTAGTGGGTAGAGTCCAAGAGAAGGTCCTTCTCTGACATTCATTCATTCATTCATCCGCTCTGAGTCCTTGGTGAGGGGCGGCATATAAATCGAAATAATAATAATAATAATAATAATAATAATAATAATAATAATAATAACAACAACAACAATAATAATAATTCGATTTTTATGCCGCCCTTCTCCTTAGACTCAGGGCGGCTTACAACATGTTAGCAATAGCACTTTTTAACAGAGCCAGCATATTGCCCCCACAATCTGGGTCCTCATTTTATCCACCTCATAAGGATGGAAGGCTGAGTCAACCTTGAGCTGGCGATGAGATTTGAACCACTGACCTACAGATCTACAGTCAGCTTCAGTGGCCTGCAGTACAGCACTCTACCTGCTGTGCCACTCCAGCTCTATTCCGCCTGCCCTGCAGAATATCCTACCCCACCTCCCATTGTGAGGTCAGCCTCAACACACACACACCCCTGCCCTTCCGCAAAAGTCTAAAAACCTGGCTCTTCTAGCTAGTTTGGGGCTCCAAGATCAAGTGGCTGATAAACAATAGATCTCAACCCTTCCCCCTTCCTTCCCCCCACCCCAAGGCCTCCTCATCTTTAAATGGATTGTAGTGTTTAGATTGTTTTAACTTATTTATGTTTTTAGTGTGTATAGATATATACATATCTTTTACGACCGTAAGCCACTCTGAGTTACCTTGTGGTAAAATGGGCGGACAATTTTTTAAAAATAAATAAATAAGGTGGAATGGGTGTGTGCTGCAATCATAGGAAAGACTGCCCACTGACAGGCATAATCACTCTTAAAGTGCCTTGTTTTATACTACATGACAAGCATATTTGACTGTTGTTGTTTTAAGTGAAAAATGGGCATGAAAGGTGAAAACCTTTAGTGAAAAAACAGCAAAGGGAAAAAATTATGCTCCTTTCTTTTCTATTTCTATTCAAAATTACCCTTCCCATGCACCTTGGGTTTCAAATTCGATTTCTTTGAGGGCCACATCAGGGTTGTGTTTGATGTTGGGGGGGGGGATCCTGAGGGGGCAGGTTGGATGTGGCCAACTCAATGTCACTCATGGCGGGGGCACCTTTGCTGGCCTGAGCGTTCTGCCAGTGAAAGCAGGCTTCAGAGCTCCGTTTCCAGCTGTGTTGGCCTCCTGTAATCCTCTGCCAGGGGAAACAGAGCCCAGGAGGGTACTATGTGGCCATCCTGAGCTCCTTTTTTGCTGGTAGAGGCGGCATGGGCTGGTCCTTCACTGTTTCCAAGGCAGCCCCACAGGCCAGATCTAAGCAGCCCATGGGTTTGATCTGGCTCCTGGGCCCTGAGTTTATATCATCTCCTTAGTCTTCCTTCCTTAGGGGAAAATATGAAGTTAGAATTCTTTTCTTCTATGAATGAAGAAGTGGTTGAGAAAGCCAGACAAAGCAGGACAAGCTAAAAGTCTCTCGTGGTTCTTCCTACAGTTTTGTGTGCAATGATTTTTCACAGTTTCATTAAAACAAATACAAGTCTAGATGCTCATTCTCACGCGCATTAGTGATGGCAGAGCTGTGCTTCGAGTCTATACCTTTTTGGAAACTGTACAAAGTTGCTCCGCTGGAAAATAATCAAAAGGAAAAATAAATCTCCAGTTGAAATTCCCTTCCCCATCAAGGGACCTATAATGGACATCCGTTTTCTGTTTGTGCTCTTCGTGGCCAGGCATCCATCTGAAAGGAAGAAGCAAACAGATTGGGACTGATCAACTGAGTGTTTTTCAACTTTGGCAACTTTAAGATATGTAGATTTCAACTCCCAGTTCTCCATCCTGGTGGGGGAAATGGGAGCTGAAGTTTATACATCTGAAAGTTGTCAAGATTAATGGACTCATCTTTCTAACCTAAGAGCACAGTACAACCTTGCATCCAAATGTGTGGTTTTGAATATGGACCAAATGATGGAATGTGCATATTGCATGATTATTCAGTTCCAACACTTCTTTTTTTATTTTTTTAAAAGAAAATATAATCTTTATTGAAGATAAGTAGGGGAGAGGATACATAAAGCAAAAGAACTATGCAAATATTGGTACAAATGTATATGAGTTTTGAGTATACGGTAATAAATCAAAACACACATATATATAAAAGGAAAGAAAGCTAAAGAGAGAAAAGGAGAAAGAAAAAAAAAAGAAAAGGAAAGAGAAAGAAGGGAAAAAATTAAAAAAGAAAGAATAAAAGAAGAGGTAAATTCACATTTATAAATTTATCAGATGTCGTAAATAGTGTCAACTTATCTGTTGACCCGATTACAGCTTGGACCAAATATGGACCAAATGATGGAATATAAATATTGCATGATTATTCAATTCCAATATGTCTAACTGATTGCAGGGTAAAGTCTGCAACAGTGAACAATGCTTTCCTATTTTCTGCACGTTCTGCTAAAGTCATTGTTACCCTTTTACGTAGATGTCACTCATTTCTTCTCCTGTGATGCTTTTCTCATCCAGGATGACATCCTTCGTGTTCCAAATTATCACCCGTAGTTCATACCTGCAATGTAAGTCGTAAGAAAGAATAAAGTGGTACAGCTTAAAGCTCTTGCAGAACATACAGAACAATTACAACTCGGACCACATGTTTTCTGAACAGTTTTTATCTCAGAGCTATAATTGCACTTAACAATAAACTAAAGGGTCACAATCAGTGAACTGTTGGACAGTATTATTTCATCTGTTGTGTGGATGTTTGGGTGGTTCAGGGTGGGGAATTTGTGGCGAGTGGGGCATGTTTTTGGATTGTTATGTGTGTTGGGTCTGGACTTTACGTGTTAAATGAATTTCTTGTATGGGTATATGGTGTATATACACTGCTCAAAAAAATAAAGGGAACACTCAAAGAAGACATCCTAGGTCTGAATGAATGGAATATTCTCATTGAATACTTTGTTCTGTACAAAGTTGAATGTGCTGACAACATGTGAAATTTATTGTCGATTCAGTGTTGCTTCCTAAGTGGACAGTTTGATTTCACAGAATTTTGATTTACTTGGAGTTATATTGTGTTGTTGTGCACTGGCTGGTTGTATTGTGTTGTTGTGCACTGGCTGGTTGTATTGTGTTGTTGTGCACTAGCTGGTTGTATTGTGTTGTTGTGCATTGGCTGGTTGTATTGTGTTGTTGTGCACTGGCTACCGATCAGTTTTCAGTCACAATTAAAAGTGTTGATTATGACCTATAAAGTGCTACATGACATCGGACCAGAATACCTCCGGTACCGTCTTTTGCCGCACGAATCCCAGTGTCCGATTAGGTCCCACAGAGTTGGCCTTCTCCAGGTCCCGTCGACTAAGCAATGTTGTCTGGCGGAGCCCAAGGGAAGAGCCTTCTCTGTGGCGGTCCTGGCCCTCTGGAACTCCCCCTGGAGATCAGAACCGCCCCCACCCTACTTGCCTTTCGTAAGTTGTTGAAAACTCATCTTTGCCGCCAGGCATGGGGAAATTGACACCTCCCCTAACTACTGTTTTATGTATGGTTTGATTGGGTTATGTGATTATTTTATTAATAAGGGTTTTTAAATTGTGTTTTTAGATATTGGATTTGTACATTGTTTTATTGTTGACAAGGGGCAACAGAAGAGAACAGAATGCAAGGCAAACTTTTCATTCATCTTGAAAGGATTTGAAAGGATCAATATTTCTGGGCCATGAAATAGCATGCTATAAACTTCAGCCAAGCTTACTCACTTTTTAGCCTTGCGAGGGGTGATGTTAAAAGGAGGACCTGGTGGGCCCAAACTTTTGGCAAAAATATCCACCCACATTTGAAGCTTCCCCTGTATCGATAAAATAATGATCATGTCAGGTTTTATTTTAAATAAAGAAAAAGGAAAAACAGGAAAACCATCTCTTAACTTATCCGTATTCTAGTCCCAAAGGTGCTTTGTCAGGAGGCAACTGGACCTGGGGGTTTATCTGTGTCCTCAGGGCCATCTGAGCAGTGCTAACATAGTCCACAATCCCTCTGGGAATCCATTCATACTCCTACACCATTCGAAGGGCATTCATCCCAAATTGCATAGCTAAAAGACTTTAGCTAAACCTCCAAGTGTTTCAACAACTCTCTAAAACAAGGGTGTCAAGCTCAATTCCTATGGGCCGAATCCGACCCACGGGGTGCTTACATTTGGAGCACAGGGCCGCCTGGAAATAGCAATGGACTGGTCTGCGATGCCTCTGGTTGCCAAAATGGGGCATGTGTGGAGGGAGGAGGGGTGTTGGCCAGCAAAGTGCTGCAGGAGCCTGTCCAGGCCGAAAACCAGCCATGTAGTTGTAGTTCTCCGTGAGCCAGCCCCCTCCCCCCATCTGGCCCACAGAGGAGAACTACAGTGCTGATCCAGCCCTTGAAGAAATCCAGTTTTTACACCTCTGCTCAAAAAGGATGCAAATAAGCAGCTATCTGTGAGGGGTATAAATCCTTCCATTCCCCACCATCCAGTCAGAGCTGAAGAAGCTTCTTGGATGAGAAGTGAAAGATCTTCAAAGAAAAAAGTAAGTCCAGTTGGGACAACCATGAGTGCTTGACTCAGAATCTCCATAGACTATCAATATTCTAATTTGATGTTGGCAATACCTGAGAAAGGTTGGGTTGGAAAGTACTGTACAGGGTTCTGGTTTCCACATGCTCAGGCACCAAGCCCTGAGTTCTGAGAATGTGAAGAGCCAGCCTTTCTTCTCCAGGTCCCAGATGCTCGTGCAATATTTTGTTTATCTCTGTAATTAAGTGAAAGAAACAATGAAACTCACACGAAACTCACCACAGAGCATTGAATGTAGACATGCCTATCTGCTGGCAACCTTTCTAAATAGACCAGACAGGAAACATGATCAGGTGAGCTAATTCTACTTTCTTGCAAGTGAACATTTACAGAATCTTGCAAGTCTGAAAGTACAAATGTCCTGCTATTTCCTTAAATGCCTGGAAAGCTAGGCAGAGTTTCTTCTGAGTCTCTTTCTCCACCCATTATACAGCTGTGGGCTACGCTCTCTCTTATTTGCCATTCCCCTGTAATCCTTTCCTTGCTCTGTCTCTCAAGGTCTTTCTCACATACCTTTACATCTACATGTTGTGCTTTAAATCTAAACTATATGGGATTCAGATTTTTGACACACTTTGTATAAATCCTTGCCTTCCATTAGAGTCTTAAGACTCACCTATGTCGCCAGGCTTGGGGCAATTAGGTCTCAGCCCCCTGACAACGAAATGAGATATACGTTGTATGATTGAACTGGTATGATTGTTTTTAAATATTAGATTTTTAGATTGTAATTTTAAATTTAATTAGATTTGCCATTGCACTGTATTGTTATATTATATGCTGTTAGCCGCCCTGAGTCCTCGGAGAAGGGCGTCATACAAATCTAATAAATAAATAAATAAATAATACCAATAAAGGAAAACATCTGCAGCTCAGGGTTGAAATGTAGGGTCTCTGAGTTTGCTTGTTTTCTTCCAGACATTTCATTAGTCAAACTAAAATCATCAATGTGTGGTTTGCTGTTTGCTGTGGTTCCCAAACTTTTTCAGTCCACTGCCCCCTTATATTACAAACTCATTATCACCACCCCAACCCCACCCCTCAGGTGGGCGTGGCTTGGTGGTCAAATGATGGGCGGGGGGGGGGGGCATGGCCAACCTTGGCAGTTTCTTGATTGAAGTATATATTTACATTTTTTATCAGGATATCACTTCTGTATGTTGTGCTTGTGATGAAAAAAAAATGAAACTTTGACTTTGGTTATGGGACCACTTCACTTAATACCCAAGTTGCTGATCTCATTTGCGATGCTAAACAAGGGCCACCCATAAATGCAACCCTATATTAGTATAGTTAAAAGCATAATGGAGATAAATAGACATTTGGCAAATATGAATCAGTAACACTCAATAAATAGGGAAGGATTTACCAAATTCTTCCAAAGTGTAGTCCCTTCCTCCATAACTAATTCTTTTTCCATTTTCAGAGAGGACTGGAGTACGATGGCCTTTAACTCTGGCTAGATTTTGCAAAAGTTGTGTTGGCTTTAATTGATCTCTCCAAGTATTGATACCTGACCTTTATAGAAAACAAAACACATTTTGGAATAAATGCATGTGAGCATGTGATCAAGAGTCTGCGGAGAGGGGTGGCATACAAATCCAATAAATAATAATAATAAAATAAGAATTGAGAATTTTGGCAACTGACTCATAATTATTATGGTTGTGGTGTCCCAGGGTCATCTCATAAACTTTGGCTATCCTCTGATGAGCAAAGTCAATGGGGAATCCAGATTCACTTAATTACCAGGTTACTAACTTAACTACTGTAATGGTTTACTTAACAACTGTGCCAAGAAAGGTCATAAAATGAGGCAAAACTCACTTAACAAATGTCTCATTTAGCAATATAAATTTTGGGCTCAATTGGTCGTAAGTTCAGGACTACAGAGACTCATAAATGCAACAAAAAACAACAATAGAAAAACACATAGAAATGAAAGATACTACAATATTTTGACAAAGAAAATGAGAACACTATTGGAATCCAAAAGAAGTTGGAAAGAATTCTAGAATTATTACACTACATTCTTTCCATATTTTGTTATACTGTAGTTTAAAAGAAATAAGGGCAATTCCAATCATGCTACACATCTTTAAAAAAATAAACCAGATAAAGGGAAAGAGAAAGATTAATACTAATCCACCTATATTTTTTATGAGTAAATTACTCCGATTCATTGAATGATTGACTGAACAATATGTCAGCCAATCATATTCTAGGTGGCTTTCACCATAGGATTAAGCCAAGGATTTGGTTTTAGCAGGACCCATGGAGGATTAATTGGGATAGGAAACACTTACATGCAGTGTTGTTGTGGTACCCCACACTGAGATCCAAAACGGGAGAGGAATCTGTTTTCCAGATCAATTGTAGTTTCACCAACTTTTTCATCTCGCGTCAACAGATCATAGTCATAGACAGAAATTTTCAAATCCTTCTCTTGAGGCAGAAAGCAGCTCAGTTCATACATCCTAAATGCAGAAATGGCTCATAAATGTCAATTCCAGAAAAGTTATATTGAAAACATGAACAAAGCTAAAATATTATTAGCACTGCTGACATAACTGAATAGTTTGAAGAGCATTTATTTAAAATAAAACAGTAATATTGATGGTCTATCAATACTTGATGCTCAAAATCTTGAAAGATAGGCTCTAGCAATATGTGGACTGAGAACTACCAGAAGTACAGGCAGAATTTTGAAGAGGCAGAGGAACAGGATATCAAATTGACAATATGCCCTGGATCATGGAGAAAACTAGAGAGTTTCAGAAAAACACCTACTTTGCTTCAATGACTATGCTAAAGTCTTTGATTGGGTGGATCACAATAAACTGCAGCAAGTTCTTAAAGAGATGGGAGTACCAAACCATCTTATTTGTCTCTTGAGAAATCTACATGCGGGTCAAGAAGCAACAGTGAGAACTGAACACGTAACCACTGATTGGTCCAAAATTGAGAAAGGAGTTTGGCAAGGCTGTATACTGTCGCCTGCCTATTTAACTTATATGCAGAAAGGCAGGGCTAAATGAATCACAAGTTGGAACTCAGATTGCTGGGAGAAATATCAACAACCTCAGATACGCAGGTGATACCACTCTAATGGCAGAATGTGAAGAGGAACTAAAGAGCCTCTTGATGCTGGTGAGAAAGGAGAGTGCAAAAGTTGGCTTGAAACTCAACATTAAGAAAATTAAGATCATGACATCCAGTCCTGTCAATTCCTGGAAAATAGATGGGTAAAAAATGGACATAGTGACAGTTTTTATGTTCCTGAGCTCCAAGAACTAAAACACCTCCCCCTTGCCCATGTTGTTTTGTTGATTGATTGACTGTGTGCCTGTTTTTTATATATACTGTTTTTTTATGAGATTATTAATTTCAATTGGAATCTGGATGGGTGGGCATTGGATTTGGTATTGTGTACTGTACTGTTTTTTATTATTGTTGTGAGCCGCCCCGAGTTTGCGGAGAGGGGCGGCATATAAATCCAATAAACCTAACCTAAAACCTAAACCTAAGATCACCGCAGATGGGGACCACAGCCAAGTAATAAAAAAGACGCTTGCTCCTGGGGAGGAAAGCTACAGCAAAGCTAGATAGCATACTAAAAAGCAGAGACATCACCCTGCCAACAAAAGTGCATATAGTCAATGCTATGGTCTTCCCAGTTGCAATGTATGGCTGTAAAAGTTGGATGATAAAGAAGGCCAAGCACTAAAAAATTGAACTATGGTGCTGGAGAAGACTCCTGCGAGTCCCTTGACTGCAAGGCAATCAAACCGTTTAGTCCTAGATCAAGCCTGACTGCTCTTCAGAAGACCAGATCCTGAAGATGAAACTCAAATAATCTGGCCACCTAATGAGAAGGAAGGATTCAAGAAGAGCCTAATGCTGGGAACAATTGAGGGCAAAAGAAGAACGGGACGACAGAGAATGAGGTGGCTGGATGGAGTCACTGAAGCAGTTGGCGTAAGATTAAATGGACTCTGGGAGAGGCTAGAGGACAGGAAGGCCTGGAGGAACATTGTCCATGGGGTCGTGATGGGTCAGACACGATTTCACGACTAACAACAACACCAGTAATTGAAAGGAAATTTTCATTCTACATATTGTCCAAAGGCAGGACAAGAACTGAAGTTTTACAGAGGGGAGCCAAACTCAGAATGAGAAGGAATTTCCTGATCATGAAAACTATTAAGCAGTAAGGACAGACTGCTTCTTGGAGATATAGGCCTTGCAGCACTGGACATTTGCAAGCTAAAGTTGGATAGCCATCCGTCAGGAAAACTGTAAGAACCCCTGATTTAGGAAAGGGATTGGATTAGAACAATGGCCCCCAACCTTTTGGGCACCAGGGACCGATTGTGTAGACATTAGGTTTTTTGCTGATCTTGAAGGAGATGTTGTTTTGCATGCTGCCTGCATTTCACAGACGGGGATTCGCTTGTTCATGTGGCCCAGTTTCTGGCATGCCAGTCCACAGACCAGGGGTTGGCTGTAGTCCCCAACCCTTGGATTAGAAGACTTCCAAAATCCCTTGAAAACCTTATGATTCTAAGAAAAATATGTCTTATGTTTATCAGAATGTGCAGATACAACTTATTTGTAAGTAATATATCATTCTATTAAATCAATTACAATTTTTATTGTTTTCTAAAATCTTTCTTTAAATGTACTTTCAGAGTATCTGTTTCAGAGTATCTCTGCAGGTAAGGACACTTAAAACAAGGGAACTTTTTCTTATTTGGAAACTATTCTATTCTATCAAAATTATTCTCTGAGTTTTAATCCAACAAAGGATCTTCTCTAGATAAAATCAACAGACATGTCAGAAAAACCCCTAGAAAACGATATTACCTACCCCCTCTTTTTAACACACACACACTATTTTTTCATATATGAAAATAAATTCACAATTATTTCTTTTACTATTTTAGTAAAATGATCCCAAGCTAGTATTCTGTACCCAAATTCTAATTACAATGGAAGGAAGAATTTCTTATATACCTACCTGCCAAAAATTGGATTCAGTGTATTGGGAATGTAATTATCTCTATCCTCAACAATTTTTTTGCCTAAGCTGATCTTAATGTAAGGATCACACTATTTGGAAACAAAATAAACAAAAAATGTGTTAATATTAATAATAATGTTAATAATGACAAAAATATGTTAACATTCATTGCTAGACTGATCCAAAATATATTATAAAGTACACAGCTATTCAGGTCACAGAAAAATTCTAAATTTCCAAAAATTTAAATGGAGAAGGCAGCTTACGTATGTTGCATTTAATTACTGGGGCATTAAATACAGAAGTTTAACTTATTCATTTCATCACTATGAGACAGATCATGATGAATGCCATTTTACAGATACCTTCAGTGAAACTCATTTATTTAGGAACATTTCATATCGATGTATATTTATTTATTCATTCCTCTCAACTACTTTCCAACTCATTATTTAACAGTTAATACACCACAATGCTTTAACCCAGTGATTCTCAACCTCAGCAGCTTTAAGATGTCTGAACTTCAACTCCCAGAATTCTCCAACCAATATTCTGAGTGAGGAATTCTGGGAGTTGTTGTTGTTGTTGTTGTTGTTGTTGTTATTATTATTATTATTATTATTATTATTATTAATTAGATTTGTATGCCACCCCTCTCTGCAGACTCCGGGCAGCTCACAACAATAATAAAACAATGTACAAAGAACAAATCTAATATTTAAAAAATATCTAAAACCCCATTATTTAAAAAAGATACAACACAGTTGAATTCCAGACAACTGAACTGTGCAGAGATTGAGAAACATTGCTCTAAATTAAAGTACACCAAACCGCTCTAAACTTGATTGCAGGAAGTACAACTTTAGGAACCAAGTAGTTGAACTCACTACCGGACTCTGTAGTATCATCACCTAACCCCCAAAACTTTACCTTTAGATTAGATCCACTGCTGACCTCTCCCCAGTGGCTGGGAATGGGCCGGGAGCGTGTGTGCGTGTGTGCGCACCTGTGCAAGGAGTGCGCCCATGCCCGCCAAAGGTTTCGGCATCTGCGCATGTGCAGAAACAGAACCTCACATGAAAACATGTGCAATTTCTGGGTTCCGCATGCGCGGAAGCAAAAAGACCCAGAAAATGGACAGAAGAACTGCCGGTCACTCTGACACAACCGGAAGAACAAGGGAAGGACTGCTCATGGCGGTGCCGGGGGGTGGCTCCGTCAGCTCACCCCTCCACCATGCAGTGAGCCTCTGCCGCTACAACTAGTGGCCTGTTAGCTCTGTTGCGAGCGACAGCCCCTGCCATGCTGCCTCTGCCACATCGCCCCCACCCCACCGTGCCACCCCCGCCATGCCATCCCCACTGTGCTGCCCCTGCTATGCTGCCCCCACACCACCCCCATCGTGCTGTCCCCGCCGTGCAGCCCCCGCCACCCCCTGGTGCTATTGCAAGCGACAACTCTGTCCACTCCACCCCTCCACCCCGCCACAGCCCTTACCTTGCTCTCGATCTCCTGCAGGTCGATGGGCCATGGCACAGGGAGCAGGCAAGGCGGCCCTGAGCTCCAGTTATGTGGCCTGCTGTGTGCTCTCCCACGTGCACTGAGCAGGAGAGCAGATAGCAGGACACACCACCAGAGCTTGGGCAGGCTGCTGTTATTGGCAGCCCCAGCTGCTGCTTTAGGCACCGCAGTGAGATTCGGCTACTCCGCAAGTGAAGCAACTGAAATCTTGCACGTAAATCCTTGCAGCAGCGAGATTTGGGCAAAAATTGCCAATGTCTTTGTTTCTGCGCATGCACAGAAGCAAAAAACCCAGTAATTTTTACCGGAATCACGCAATCATGCCCGGTGACAATGGAGCAAGACTACATGCTCCATTTCCGCCAACGGAATGGCGTTTCTGCTGTTCCGGATAGTAGCCCATCCCTGCATCTTACGATTCCTAAGAGGTCAGGGCGTATATAAGTGCACCAGAGTGCCTTCTGTCCTGCATCCTAATGTTTCTTCTTTTACTAGTATAATATATATAAATATTATATCTTTGTATGGCACCAATACCTATGTGACAAAACAAACAAATAAATAAAATAAATAAAAAATACACAAATCAGTATTATTGGCTGGAAATATTAACTTACCAGTCCATTATTATCCTTAGGTTGGAGATCTAAGGCTCGTACTATATAAATCCGTACAATACACTCCTGAGGCCCACTATCTGGTAACTCACAAAACTGCCGAGGGGGAGGTGGTACAGTTGGATCATCTGGTAATGTGTAGATCCTGAAAGAGCCCTAATAAATCACATGAATAGTCATAAATAAACCAAAACTAGCCTTATTACAGTCAAGAAAGCTATGAAAATGCGATATTACGTGTGTTTGTTTATTCATTTATTAAAATAGTATCCAGCAATAATATACAATCATACTTTATTATTTTCATTAAAAAGTATTTGTTTGCAATATTTGACTTAATCTATTTGTATTGTTCTGAATACAAAATGAGAACTCATTTTGATTAACATTTTGCATTGAGAAAGTACGACTTTGGAAATGTTCATTTCTATAAGTCAAACATTAAAACCTATTTGGATAACTGTGTAGAATGAAAACTCTGCAATCATTTGATAGCCAATGTTTCAATCAATATTCAAGGGATAGATATTCTCTCTATCACATATGTGATCCCAGTTTTTCTGATATCTTCCCTGCTTTGGTAGATTTAGTAGATTTCAATCTAATTCCTCAGAAATGGAAGATGAAGTTGTATTCAGGATAATACTTCCCCAATAACTCTGTTACCTATCTGGAATAAGTCTCAAGAGGATTTTATGTAAAAAGAAATAGACAATAAATAATCCAGTTTAGCCGGAATAAAATATTAGAATTTGATCTTCATTTATGTGTGTGTGTTGTAGTTCAGGGGTTTCAAACTCAAAGCCTCAGGACTGGATCCAGCCTGCAGGGGGCTTAGATCTGGCCTAAGAATCCGCCGTAGAAACAGCAAAGGACCAGCCCACGGTATCTCTGCCAGTAAAAAAAGAGAGCCACACGTGGCCCTCCCAAGCTCCATTTTCACTGGCAGAGGGTTGCAGGAGGCCATCGCAGCCAAAAATGAAGCTTCCGAGGGCTGTGGGCAGATCACCTGTGCTCCGTTTTCACTGGCAAAGAGTTGTTGTTTTCATTGTACCTTAAATTCTCCTGCAACTGTAGGGTCATCGTTTTCTTCGGTTTTACCTCGATACAGCTTGAACGTATCACAGAAGTCTGTTAAACCCCTAAAGTCGGGTACATTCTCCAGTTCACAGTTGTAAACCTACAAAAAAAAAGTAAAGTGCTACAATTAAAAGACATGTACATCGATGACAGATGCTGAGAAATTTTAAATAGTTAAAAATATTCCCAGCTCCATACAAATATAATGATGTGGGGAAAATGTTTAATTGTATTTATAATAATTTGTGAAATAACTCTTGATAATGATTTTTAAAAATCAGATTATTCAAACAATAAATTAGGGAGCATAGGGAAACATTTTAATCTAGTGGTTAAGGCACTATGCTGAAAATAAAGAGACTTTGAGTTTTAGTCTCACCTTAGTTACAAAGCTAGTTAGGTGACTAGGACAGTCATACCTCTCAGTCTCAGAAGCAAGAAATGGCAAACCAATTCTGAAAAATGTTGCAAAGAAAACCGCAGGGACTTGTCCAGGAGACAACAATGACTTGAAGGCATAAAAGCACCACCCCCAAATAAAAACAAACAAATAACAGCATTGTAACAGTACAGATTATAATAGGTATAAGACCTCTATTGCATTTTTTTTCTTGACGTGATGAATAGAGCTAAGAAAAGGTACAGATTTAAAACCTAGTCATTATTAAGCATTGTTATTTTTTTTAAACTCAAGACGCCAATGCTAGTCTTATCCATAAAATAAATACCTTCAATGTCGAATATCCTTTCTGAACGTACTGTCCACATTTTTCAGTGTCACCTATTGAAGCATAAAATTTGCTCCACCAGTCCACAACCTCTTTTTCCTAAAGAATAAAAAACTAAAATATTAAAAAGAAGCAATAACAATCTCTAGAACGGGTTCTCAACCTTCCTCATGCTGTGATCCCTTAATACAGTTCCTCATGTTATGGTGACCCCCAACCACAGGGGAAGCCAATTCTCCCAAGAGGGCTTTAAACTGATTGGCAGGAAGGTCAAAGGGACACACCCACTGTAAATTGGTCAGATTGTAAAAATATGTTCTAAGGTTCCAGAATAGGAGCTTTAATTCCTAACATCATGGGAAATTTGTCTTTTCCCATGGTCTTAGGTGACCCCTGTGAAATGGTCATTCAAACCCCAAAGGGGTCCCGACCCCAGGTTGAGAACCACTGCTCTAGAATAATATACCGTGCACATAATTTCCTCAATTTCGTTTCTCCTGCAATATTAGGCTACAATTCCTTAAGCCACACCCCAAATCCCTCCCCTCTTCCACTGATATAAGCTCTGCCTGTTCAAAGAAGTACAGTGGTACCTCGAGATACGAGTTTAATTCGTTCCGGACCTGCGCTCTTAAGTCGAGCAGCTCTTATCTCGAACGACTTTTCCCCATAGGAATTAATGTAAATAATTTTAATTGGTTCCAGCCCTCAAAAAACTCACAAAGTTAGTCTAAATTATGCAAAAAGACATTGCAAGAATAAATGTAACTTTACTTATTAATAAGATGATAAGCTGAGAGCTTTCCTTCCCTTCCTCTTTTTACCCAAAACAATCAACATGGCAAACTTTTATTTTTATTCATTAAACTGTAGTTATTTATTCAACTTCACTGCCACCCAATCCTGTAGAGGGAGGAAAGAAGGGAGGAAGGAAAAGGAAAGCAAGAAATGGAGAGAGGAAAGGAAGGAAGGAAAGAAAGGAAGGAAGAAAGAAAGGAGAAAGAAAGAAAGAAAGAAAGGGTGAAGGGACAGGAACAGAGGAAGGAAGCAAGGAAACTTATGAAAGGGGAGAGTAACTTCACTGCCACCCAATCCTGTAGAGGGAGGAAAGAAGGGAGGAAGGAAAAGGAAAGCAAGAAATAGAGGAAGGGAAGGTAAAAGAGAGAAAGAAAAAGAGCAAGAAAGAAAGAAAGCAAGAGAGAAAGAAAGAAAATGAAAGAGAGACAAAAATAGAGAGGGACAATGAAAGAAATGGAAGGAGGAAAGGAAGGAGAGAAAGCAAGAGAAAGAAAGAAAGCAAGAGAAAGAAAGAAAGAAAGAAAGAGAAAGAAAGAAAGAAAGAGAAAGAAAAAAGAATGAAAGAGGAAGAGAGCAAGAGAGAAAAAGAAAGAGAGAGAGAGAGAAAGAAAGAAAGAAAGAAAGAAAGAAAGGCAACTTCAAAGAAAGGCTCACTGAGCATCTCTCACTCTCTCTCTTTCTATCCCTCTCTCTTTCTCTCCCCCCCTCTCCCCCCCTTTCCCTCTCTCTTTCTCTCTCTCCCTCTCTCTTTCTCTCCCCCCCTCTCCCCCCTTTCCCTCTCCCCCCCCAGGCCGGCAGCGATGTTTTAAAACAGCCGCGCCGTTTGCGAGCTAACTCCTGAGGTGCGGAAGTTCGCCTTTGGCGTTTGGGCCACTCGGAATGTGAAATTCAAAACAGCGTTTGGATCCCCCCCCCAGCAGAAGCCAAGGACCCCCAGAGTGGGGCGGCAGGGGAGGCGACCGCCTCTCCACTCACCAAGTGCCGGGATACGAGCCGAGAAGAGCCGGGCTGGCTTACTTTCCTTCCTTCCCGCGCTGATGCAGAGCCACTCAAACAAAGCGTCACGCCCCCCTGACGCTTTTGGCGGCAAAAGAGCCCAGCGTCGCTTCGGAAGCCGCCGAAAGCATCAGAGGGGCGCGACGCTTTGTTCGAGTGGCTCTGCATCAGCGCGGGAAGGAAGGAAAGTAAGCCAGCCCGGCTCTTCTCGGCTTGTATCGCGGAGAGGGGCGGCATACAAATCCAAGTAATAAATAAAATAAAATAAAAAAATGTCTCTCCTCTCCCAGCTCTTATCTCGAGTAGCTCTTAAGTCGAGCAGCTCTTATGTCGGGGTTCCACTGTACAGTGATCCCCCGCTCGTTGCGAGGGTTCCGTTCCAGGAGCCCCCGCAACGAGCGGGTTTTCGCGAAGTAGCGATGCGGAAGTAAAAACACCGTCTGCGCATGTGCAGATGGTGTTTTTACTCCCACAGCGCTAGCGAGGAGCCGAAGATTGGGGGCGGCGCGGCTGTTTGCCGCCGGCATGGAGGGCTTCCTAGCAGCCCCCCAAACCCGGGTTGGGGGTCCGGGGGGGCGCTGTCTCTCGACGCTTTCGAGCCGAGTCCGGGAGCGAACTCGCTCACGGACTCGGCTCGAAAGCGCCGAGAGAGAGCGTGGACAGGCCCGTTCCTTGGCGCTGTCTCTCGCCGCCTTCGAGCCGAGTCCGGGAGCGAACTCGCTCACGGACTCGGCTCGAAAGCGCCGAGAGAGAGCGTGGACAGGCCCGTTCCTTGGCGCTGTCTCTCGCCGCCTTCGAGCCGAGTCCGGGAGCGAACTCGCTCACGGACTCGGCTCGAAAGCGCCGAGAGAGAGCGTGGACAGGCCCGTTCCTTGGCGCTGTCTCTCGCCGCCTTCGAGCCGAGTCCGGGAGCGAACTCGCTCACGGACTCGGCTCGAAAGCGCCGAGAGAGAGCGTGGACAGGCCCGTTCCTTGGCGCTGTCTCTCGCCGCCTTCGAGCCGAGTCCGGGAGCGAACTCGCTCACGGACTCGGCTCGAAAGCGCCGAGAGAGAGCGTGGACAGGCCCGTTCCTTGGCGCTGTCTCTCGCCGCCTTCGAGCCGAGTCCGGGAGCGAACTCGCTCACGGACTCGGCTCGAAAGCGCCGAGAGAGAGCGTGGACAGGCCCGTTCCTTGGCGCTGTCTCTCGCCGCCTTCGAGCCGAGTCCGGGAGCGAACTCGCTCACGGACTCGGCTCGAAAGCGCCGAGAGACAGCGTGGACAGGCCCGTTCCTTGGCGCTGTCTCTCGCCGCCTTCGAGCCGAGTCCGGGAGCGAACTCGCTCACGGACTCGGCTCGAAAGCGCCGAGAGAGAGCGTGGACAGGCCCGTTCCTTGGCGCTGTCTCTCGCCGCCTTCGAGCCGAGTCCGGGAGCGAACTCGCTCACGGACTCGGCTCGAAAGCGCCGAGAGAGAGCGTGGACATCGCCCGTATCTAGAAGAAGTTGCCACCCGAGCGCTCTTGCCCGGCGGGAGGCGAAGCATATGGGTGGGGGGGCTGTCAGGACACCCTCCCACCCCAGCACTTTGCATCCCGCCGGCAAAGAGCAATAAGGCAGCAGCTTCTGCCGGACACGGGCAATGGGCGGGACAGAGAAGCGGGAAGAATCAGGAGGTTCCTTTGGCGGCTGGAGGCTGCCTGGCACCCGCTGCAGCCAAAACAACAAAGCCAGGCAGCCCCCAGCTGCCAAAGGAGCCTCCTGATTCTCCCCGCTTCTCTGTCCCGCCCATTGCCCATGTCCGGCAGAAGCTGCCTCCCGTGCCGATGTTCCCCGCCAAGCCCAGTTCGGCTTCCCTGGCTGCTTGGCCGGAGGGGGGGGGGGGGGCTCGGCCAAAAGGGGCTGGAGACGCAGCGATTTGCCTCCCGCCCCTCGCCCCTGTGCCACCGGCACGTCATCTTCCCTCCCAGACAAAAAGGCCGGCCTTTGGGGATGAAGGGGTGTGTTCAGCTCTGCGTCTCCAGCTCCTTTCGGCCGAGCCCCCCCCCCCCCCCCGGCCAAGCAGCCAGGGAATCCGAGCCAGGCTTGGCAGGGAACATCGGCACGGGAGGCAGGAGACGGTCGGGCGACCGGAGCAGCAGCCAGGGAAGCCGAGCCACGTATGGCGGTGACGGCGGCCGTCTCCTGCCTCCCGCGCCGATGTTCCCCGCCACGCCCGGCTCGCCTTTCCTGGCTGCTTGGCCGGGAGCTGGATGCTGGTGGTGGCGGAGGAAGGCGAATGCGGCTTGGAAGCTGGGAGGGGGGCAGAATATGGGAGGAGAGAGGCTTGCAATAGAGGGTGGAGGAAGCGGCCATGGGAGGGCGAGCTGCCTCAGGGAGGAGGATCGGGCGGGACCAGGTGGGGGCTGGAATTTCTCCGCCAGGGCGAAGGGCGGGCGAGCGGGTGCTGGGGAGGGCTTCTCGCCCTCCCGACAGCAAGAGGGGGGAGCGAACGGCGTGGGCAGGCGAAGGGCGGGCGAGCGGCAGCGAGGAGTTTGCGTGGGCGGTGGGGAAACTCCTCGCTGACGCCAGCAAGAGGGGGAAGACCCAGGGAAGCCGCTGCCATCTACGCATGCGTGCCCGGCACGCATGCGTAGATGGTATTTTTGACTTCCGGGTTGAAAAATAGCGAAGTACCCTGTTCGCAATGGTTGGGGACGCAATAAACGGGGGATCACTGTATAGAGTTACGGTTAGAGTTAGGGTTAGAAGCTTTTTTGGTGAACAATATAACATTATAATATACATTATATTCATAATGGCGAACCTATGGCATGCCTGCCAGAGGTGGCATGCAGAGCCCTTTCTGTGGGCATGTGCACCATCGCAATCTGCTCTTCCGGGTTCCAACATGAGCATGTGTGCCAGCCAATTGGTCTTTGCATACCAGCCAGCTGCTCTCTTCCAGATTTCAGCCCACTCCAATTTCTGCACTGCATTATACCATAGCATACATTCAGGGGTGGGCTACTGTCTGGATGTGGGGGAACGCAGTGGGGTAGCGAAAATGGAGCTCCACCCCAGAGCACCCAATTTGCACTGAAAGATGTTGAAATAAAATGCATAAGCCACGCCCACAGTGTGGTAGTAAACATTTTGGTAGCTCTTCACTGCATACATTGTAGTATTGTGTTCAATTAATTTGGTTCCATTATTTTTCACAAAGAAACTTCTAAATCCTTTGGACCTGTAAAGCTATTTCTCAAATAAAGGGACCCTGGCAAACCCCCCCCCCCTTAAGTAGTGAATATTAAATTCATGCACGTTAAAATTAGTAGATATAACAGCAATAATTCAAACTACATAGATGTGATTCAATTACCTTTTCAATGAGCTGTTCATGGAAACACGTCCCGGAGTAGAGCGGGGGGGGGGGGGGGGGACAAAACGGGTGAATTAAAATCAAACCAAGAATCTGTATTTGATATGACATTATAGAAGACAAAATGTGATTTTGGATTAAGGATATATTTTCAGATAGTGTGTTTTGTTTTTCTCTGAACACTGCCTGTGTCTTTAATTAGTGCAGTGAAGAAGTTCATTCAGATCCACCAGAGATATTATAATTTTATAAGTCTCATCAAATGAACATAAAGAGAAATCATATCTTAAAATTATCTCCAGGACACTTCTGGATTAGACCAAGAAACAAAGGATTAATTGATTCTTTTAAGAACATCAAGAAATTAAGACTGGGCTAATAATCTGTTTCTCTGAAAGAGGATTAGAGTGGGGAGCATAGTAACCTTATTCTGCCAATCTTTAATTTCGCAGACCTTGCTGTTATGTGTCAAAGAGAGGCCAAATAGTTAAATCGTTCCTCTGACTACGTTTTGTCCTGCAACCACCTTTTTAAACAATTTACAATAAAATTCTATTAATTATATCCCAGTGAATTTGACAGAATGTACTTTCAGGTAGGGGTGCACAGCTATTTTGTGTTATTTAACATTGTCTGAAATTTGTAATTCGACACATTTTCTGTGTATTTTGATTTTTTTTCTGTTATTGTAAGGTAAGACAAGTTTATGTTTTATGAAAAACACTATACAATTTTATTTGGAAACAAAATGATATGATTCTTAAAACCAGCTATGTAAGAGATATTGAATGACAGTAAATAATAAGTTTGTATTTTATTCTAAATATTTTTTAAAAATTATCCGTTACACTACAGGTTGTTTAAGCCAGGGGTGTCAAACTCAATTTTATTAAGGGCCACATCAGGGTTTTGTTTGACCTCGGAGAGGGGGGGGGGGGCAGGGATGGCGTAGCAAGGATGGGCATGGCCAGCTCGACGTCACTCCTGTCGGGAGTATCTGGGATGGCCCCCAGTGGTGGGCTCCTACGGCTACGGTCAGGTACGCAGTACCGGTAGCAAAATTTTGACACCCCCCCCCCCCCCCCGTTTTTCCCTTCTGGGCTCTGGGTATGTTATTCCTATCACAGTAAATGAGGTTGAATGTGTTTAATTTTAGAAGAGCTGTGCGTGCATGTGTGAACATACACTTTATATAGTAGATAATCAGGGGTGGGCTATTGCCCAAACTGGGTGGGAGGCAAATGCAGTAGGGTAGCGAAAATGGAGCTCCACCCCAGAGCACCCAATTTGCACTGAAATGTGTTGAAAAGAAAATACATAAGCCATGCCCACAGTGTGGTAGTAAAATTTTTGGTAGCCCATCACTGGATGGCCCAAGCACTCTATCAGTGAAAACAGGCTCCTGAACTTCATTTTCACTGGCAGAGGGTTCACTGGGCTGGTTCTTCACTGTTTCCAGTATGGCTCTGTGGGTCAGATCTAAGTACCCTGCAGGCAATGTCCTGTATGTATGTATCTATGCATGTATCAATAATGGGTTGCAAATCCTGTTGCTACTGACATGCACAGAAGTGTCCGAGTGAGGGGGCGGAGCATCCCTCTATCACTGCTGCCAGTTCATAGAACCTGGCGGTACAGGTAGCAACCCACTACTGGTATGTATGTATGTATAGATTTTATATCTTGCCTTTTCACTCTCCATTTTTTTTACTACAAAAAAATCCCTATGAGGAAGGCTTGGCTGAATTTTATAGTTTTTACCAAAAGAAGGATCGTCTGCAAATTGTTTCTTATAATTATTCCTGACAAAGTATTATTTTCGTAGAAGTCTTTAAATTGACTTTCACCGCAAAATACAATTACAATTTCTAAGTAGGAACCCAGTTGATGATAGAACCCGTAAGCAATCACTGACCACCAAAAGTTGTTTCATCAATTTATTACATACTCAGTGCTTTGAGATTTTGGAGAAAGTGTGTAAAAATAATCACTACCAAATTTTGTTCTCCAATGGCAGGAAAACAATGCAATTTTATTTTGATTGATTGCAATCCTATATCTGTTTAGATGAGGGTCTATCCCTCTAAATTCACTGGATTCATTTCTGTTTTACTGTTAGCAAGCCAATCGGATGTCATATTTAGTGGTAATACATCTGTGTGAAAGTAATTTTTCCTATTTTCAGTGAAAGATATAATTTTCAGCTGCCTCAAAGCGGTGACAATAGAAATGTATCTCAATTTTACTTTGAACTGAAACTTTTATTTTTCTCCAAAAGCTCCCTGTGTAGAATATTGAAAAGTGGCATGAAATCTCAATGATAAAAGCATCAAAGGTGAATAATCCCCATGCATTTTTTCATCTATACATACATGTGATGTTGTTGGAGTAGCCATTTTGCTGAGTGCAGCTGACATACTGCTTATGCACTAGAAATTGGAATGTAGTTCATGAAAGTTCTGCATCTGTCACACTAGTCTGAGATCTGCTAAAAAGTCTTTATTTTCCATTCTGTTCCATTAAAAATTAAAATGCTGCATCTTTAAAGGAACATTCAGCTCCAAACTAATATACGAAGTTAGATTTAAACCTCCCTTTGCTTTTACTAGGAACACAGAATTCCATGTCTTAATTCCATGTGCTGAAGACTAGATATCCATCAAAATATTCTACATACCAAAATATAACCATTAATTATAAATATTTGGTCAATTTTACCTTGTTCTCACCAAAAGGAACTCAGTAATAATGTACATTGGCCTTCAAAATTGAATAAATTGTTTATTTATTATGCTTTCTTGAAGCCCCTTAAAGTGATCCTTATTTTATTTAAGTAAGGCACTATAGCTTACTATTTTGTCTTTAACTATTTCAGGCATCCTACATGTAAGACATTATTCTAAGCATGTACACAGATGCCATCCTGTAATTAATCTCTAAAGTCACTTTGGCCATTACGGTAAATTGCTTTACAAGTATCACTGATCTGTCTGGCAATGGTTGAACAGAAGCTTAATTGGAAATCTTTTCAATTGCTCAGATGCTTTTCAGTTATAGAAATTCCTGTAAAGTGGTTTGAGATGCCGTTGAAATTAGCATCTTTTTACACAGTATACAATATATGCAAACATCTAATTTAGTATATAGGATATAGTATAGGTAGTCCTTGACTTCCAACAGTTCATTTAGTGAGTGTTCAAAGTTACAACAGCACTGGGAAAAAGTGACTTATGACAATTTTTCACAGTTACGACCTTTGCAGCATCCCCATGATCAAAATTCAGATGCTTGGCAACTGGTTCATACTTATGACGGTTGATGTGTCCCAAGGACACGTGATCCCCTTTTGCAATTGATTTTGACAAGCAAATCAATTGGGAAGCCAGATTCACTTAACAATCATGTTAAGTCGCTCGGATCCGGGCGGATCTTGACTCCAATTGGATAATAGAGTTGACTGACAATGAGTCAGTCGAGGTGACTAGGGCCCATACTTGTCCATCTGTCTGGGAAGAGTTTGATCTGGTGACACCTGATGAAGTGGACAAGGCCATTGGAGCTGTGAGTTCCGCCACCTTCTTATTGGATCTGTGTCCCTCCTGGCTGGTTTCGGCCAGCAGGGGGGTGACATGGAGCTGGGTCCAGGAGATTGTCAATGCTTCTTTGGGGAGAGGGGTCCTTTCCGGATCCCTACAAGGAGGCACTTGTGCGCCCCCTTCTCAAGAAACCTTCCCTGGACCCAGCCATTCTTAACAACTACTGGCCAGTCTCCAACCTTCCCTTTATGGAGAAGGTTGTTGTTGGTGGCACTCCAGCTCCAGCGGTCCTTGGAAGAAGCCGATTATCTAGGCCCTCAGCAGTCAGGATTCAGGCCCGGCTACAGCACGGAAACTGCTTTGGTCGCGCTGATGGATGATCTCTGGCGGGCCCGGGACAGGGGTTTATCCTCTATCCTGGTGCTTCTCGACCTCTCAGCGGCTTTCGATACCATCGACCATGGTATCCTTCTGCGCCGGCTGGAGGGGATGGGAGGGTGAGGCACTGTCCTTCAGTGGTTCTCCTCCTACCTCTTCAGTCAATCGCAGTCAGTGTTAGTGGGGGGTCAGAGGTCGACCTCTAGGCTTCGCCCTTGTGGAGTGCCTCAGGGGTTGGTCCTCTCCCCCCTGCTATTTAATATCTACATGAAACCGCTGGATGAGATCATCCAAGGGCATGGGGTGAGGTATCATCAGTATGCGGATGATACCCAGTTGTACATCTCCACCCCATGTCCAGTCAACGAAGCAGTGGAGGTGATGTGCCGGTGCCTGGAGGCTGTTAGGGTCCGGATGGGTGTCAACAGACTCAAACTCAACCCTGATAAGACGGAGTGGCTGTGGGTTTTGCCTCCCAGGGACAATTCCATCTGTCCATCCATCACCCTGGATTATTGACCCCCTTAGAGAGGGTCCGCAACTTGGGCATCCTCGTCGATCCACAGCTCACATTAGAGAACCATCTTTCAGCTGTGGCGAGGGGGGCGTTTGCCCAGGTTCGCCTGGTTCACCAGTTGCGGCCCTATTTGGACCGGGAGTGACTGCTCACAGTCACTCATGCCCTCATCACCTTGAGGCTCAACTACTGTAACGCTCTCTACATGGGTCTACCTTTGAAAAGTGTTCGGAAACTTCAGATCGTGCAGAATGCAGCTGCGAGAGCAATCATGGGCTTCCCTAAATATGCCCATGTTATACCAACACTCCGCAGTCTGCATTGGTTGCTGATCAGTTTCTGGTCACAATTCAAAGTGTTGGTTATGACCTATAAAGCCCTTCGTGGCATCGGACCAGAATATCTCCAGGACCGCCTTCTGCCGCACGAATCCCAGCGACTAGTTCGGTCCCATAGAGTGGGCCTTCTCCGGGTCCCGTCAACTAAACAATTGGCAGGACCCAGGGGAAGAGCCTTCTCTGTGGCGCCCCCAGAGATCAGAATTGTCCCCACCCTCCTCGCCTTTTGTAAGCTCCTTAAAACCCACCTCTGTCGTCAGGCATGGGGGAATTGAGATATTCCTTTCTCCCTAGGCCTATACAATTTATGCATGGTATGTTTGTGTGTATGTTTGGTTTTTAATAAGGGTTTTTAGTTATTTTAAATATTAGATTTGTTACATGCTGTATTTTATTGTTGTTGTTAGCTGCCCCGAGTCTACGGAGAGGGGCGGCATACAAATCTAATAAATTAAATAAATAAATATTAACTTATTAACTGCAGTGATTCACTTAACGACTGTGATAAGACTGTGATCTAATTGTAGTTAAACAGTGGTTATTTTACAGAAATAGGGAGGGTACTGATTGGAAATATATTTGAAGGTTGAATAGCTATGTCAATTTCAAATTTATGCTCTGCCATTTCACTCAAATCATTTTGTCCTGCATCTGTCATTTTTCCCAATGGTATCTGTCAGGGAAAGTGCTCCCACGTTTAACCAAATTTAGTAGATATTTTACATGATGATTACAGAAGATAAGCCTTCAAACTGCCAGTTCAATTTATCAGTCTATTCACTGGAGAGCACACATAATCTAAAATTATTGGCAGACAACTCAGGAACTGTAGCCACACAGAAAACAGACAATAATTTATATCAGCCCTCCCTAGTTGATGATCTCCAATTATGTTGGTCCTCAGTTCCCATAAAATCCCATCAGGGTACCATCCTACTGACTGAAGAAATCAAACACATTTGAAGAATACCAAATAGGGAAACCTGATTTACACACCCCAAAACAATGGGAAAACACAGTGGTTGACACACATACTGGCTACATAAGACAACGTATCAACTTTCAACAATTTTTATGGATAAACTGTCTGGTAAGATTTTCATGCCCCCCCCCTCCCCAAAAAAAAGACTAAATGAACTGGCCACAGAAAAATGTATGTAAACAAGAAGTTCACCTGTGATGTTAATAAGGGTTGCACATCTTCCACTTCAATTACAATATCTCGGCGAGGTGCAGCTGCTAGAATAGTAACTGTGGATAAAACAATTTATTAAACCAAGAAATAGTAAGAGACAGATTTGCAATTCATTCAGGAGTCATAACTTCAAGCTTCTATTTCTCTTAATGCTTTGCTCTTTTATTTGCTTCCACCAGATGGGACAGTCTAGAGCAGAGGTGTCAAACTCAAGGCGCTTAGATCTGGCTTGCGGAGCTGGCCTGGAAACAGCAAAGAACAGGCCTGCAGCGCCTCTGCTAGTGAAAATGAGGCACCGGGGGGGGGGGGGGCGCTGCGCATTGCTCTCCCATGCTCCATTTTTGATGGCAGAGGGCTGCAAGAGCCAATCTACGCCGAAAATGGGGCACAGGGAGCCGGGCACATCTTCCCAAGCTGACAGAAGGCTATCAAAAAAGTTAAAAACAAACAAAAGGAGAAATGTTTACCCTTTTGTATTTGAGCATGCAAGAAGGGAAGGAGAAAGGGAAAGAGGAAAGACAAAGAAAAAGTAGGGAAGATAGGAATAGAGCAAGGAAGGAAAAATAAGGAAAGAGAGAGAGAAAAGGAGGAAAAGGTAAGGAAAAAAGAAGGAAGGAAGGAAGGAAGGAAGGAAGGAAGGAAGGAAGGAAGGAAGGAAGGAAGGAAGGAAGGAAGGAAGGAGATTATAATGAGAGTGGGGGAGGTTGTCAGGGAAATTCTGCCTTAGCACTTGGCCACCACCGGTGCCCCCAACATGAGTCCCATATCACTCCCATCCATGCCAACCGTGCCTCATCTGGCCACCACCACCACCATCCCTCTGAGGTCAAACACAACCCTGGTACAGTCCTCAATGAAATTGGGTTTGGCACTGATGGTCTAGACCAGTGTTTCCCAACCTTGGCAACTTGAAGATATTTGGACTTCAACTCCCAGAATCCCCCAGCCAGTGAATGCTGGCTGGGGAATTCTGGGAATTGAAGTCCAAATATCTTCAAGCTGCCAAGGTTGGGAAACACTGGTCTAGAGAACTGGGCTGCTGATCATTAAAACTGGAAGAAAATATCCTTCCTTCTCCTAAATCAGTGTTTTTCAAACTTGGCAACTTTAAAATGAATGAACTTCAACTCTCAGATCTCCCCAGTCAAAATTCTGGGAGTCCAAGTCCACATTTCTTAAACAAGAGGCAATTTATTTATTTATTTAATTTGACCTCCATGCCAGCCAATCCCAATTAGACTTTCTTGGGGGGGGGGGGTTTTCTTTGAAGATGTTTCATGTCTAATCCCCGAAACTTTTCCAGCACTGACTGGATGGTGGGGAAAGGAGGGATTTAAATCCCTCCATTCCCCACCATCCAGTCAGAGCTGAAAAAATTATTTGGATGAGACACAAAACATCTTCAAAGAGAAAAAGAAGAAAGTCCAGTTGTCCCTTGAAAAAACACCTTTGGAACAACCATGACCTGGATGAGAATATCCATAGACACACTTGTTAAAGTTGCCAAATTTGAAAAACATTGCTATAAAGGAATTTTATTTGGGGGAATACAATGCCAAGTCAAATTGCTCATCATATTGGCTGCTATATAAATTAGTGTTTATTTTAGAACTAAGAACATTTTCTGTATTTAAGCTCTAAATACAGTTGTTTGTGTTGCAAAAATAACCCATTCCTGCAAAATGGAATGATCGCCAAGCTTGGAGGAACCCCAAAGTGTTATAGGTAAAAGATAAAAGGAGGCACATTCAATGCTCAGGAACAATCAGAAAACTTCTTTGGGCAAGGGAATGAAATGGATAGTGTGTATTTGAATCCCCACTGCAATAACCGGGTTAAGATTCCTCTTTAATGAGGTTAAATGCAGAACTATATGCTAGAATTTAAAAAGTGGGACAAAGTTATAGTAGGAGCAATGAAAGTAATCTTATTCATCCTTGGCATATATTGAAAACCATGAATGTTAATGGCTATTAATTATCCAGTTTCATTGTTTCTCAATGAATATAGATATTTTTCTGACTGACTACCCAATATATGAAAAACAATGATGGACTTTTATAAAAGCATTAAACTATCACCAAAGTTTGGTTGTTCTCATTTATTTCAACTGGGTTTTTGTAAAGTTACTGTCAATCAATTATCTTAGTAGTAGCAAGACTGGGAGAACAATAAATGAAAAAAAATGTGTTTATTTTATAACTATACCTTTCATCTGTGGTGCAATATCTTCTTTAGTAGCATAAGGATCACAACGATACTTCTCAAGTGTATCAATGGTACATTGTCCCACGATAGGTTTACGGCCAAACTGCCTGTGATCTATCACTTTAAGAACGAGTGATGGAGTGTACATTTCCTCTTTGGGCAATAGCTAGTTAAAAACAAGCAAAATAGATTACATTTAATTGAAAAAATACATCTAGCACCTAACAGTTAGGGTAGAGAAAATAAAAAATCAAAATAATTGAAGCTACATTTATTTTTAAATGTACAATGGTACTTTTTAGCTGCCCCGAATCTTTGGAGAGGGGCGGCATACAAATCTAATAAATAATAATAATAATAACAACTTTGTACTCAATTGCTTTGAAACTCATCAAATTTGGTACTCAACACAAAATTTTCATTGTTTGGTATTCAGCGCAAAAACTACAACTTGTTGGTGATGACCGCTTTGCGATTTGCTACATGGTTGATTATGGGAAAAATTATTTGGCACTCATTGTTTTTGATACTCATCACACTTCCCAGAACCAATTAAAAATTACTATCACCAAGAACCACTATATATCAACACACATAAAATCTGATGGAGTTTTATGACATAGATGCAGCTATTTTCTTGACTTTTTAAAAATCTCCTGAATATCCCTGCAAAAGACATTTATATGGATTGAGAGCACAGCATGGAGATTAAATGTTTAAACTTTTTTCTCTTGTGAAAATTAAGGTCCACTGTCAAAAATGGACACCTCTTACATCTCTCCCAGCTTAGCTTTTAGAGGAAATCGATAAATAAAAAACAAACTGCTTTGATCCATTTTGCTATATATTTTTCAGAACAGAAAACTGTTAAGCATCAAAGGAGCTAACAAATTAATGCAGTTTTATATATTCAGATGGGAGAATGTGATTTTTACTTCAGTTCACAAAAAACTGTCATGTTCAGGGATGGGATGTAGAAGGATACAATCAAGCATTTAGCAGAGAAGGGAGTTGTCGAAGCGTGGAACTCATTACCGGACTCCATAGTGTCATCCCCAAACCCCCAACACTTTACCCTTAGATTATCTACGGTTGACCTATCCAGATTCCTAAGAGGTCAGTAAGGGGCGAGTACAAGTGCACTAGAGTGCCTTCCGTCCCCTGTCCTATTGCTCTCCTATATCTCCTATATACCTTTCCTCTATTCCTATATCTCTTCTTCTATTCTTTCATTGATATATTCTATTCCTATATCTTCTTTTCTATTATTTCTTAGATATATTTTACTATGAGTATCTCCTCTATAACCTTCATCATGTATTTTACTATGTGTATATTGATATATACCCACTAAAACCCTCATTGTGTATTGGACTTTTATATCCTTTCTTTATATATAATAACTCATGTCTATCCTCTTCAATATGTATTGTGCATTGGACAAAATAAATAAATAAATAAATAAATATACTGAATAGTGCTTGATATTCCACAATGTACCCACTTCGTGCTGTGCATTTGTATGAGAGGTGGGTTTCTGCAGGTTCTGACCAGTTCTGGAAACCCGGTAGCAGGAATTTTGAGTAGTTCAGAGAAAGAGTACAGGAAATTTTGAGTAGTTCAGGGAACCGGTAAGTACCACCCCTGACTGGCCCCGCCCCCATCTATTCTCTGCCTTCCAAGTCCCAGTGATCAGGAAGGCATGAGGATTTCACATGGGGATTTCCCCTGGAGTGGGGTGGCAATGGAGATTTTACAGTATCCTTCCCCTGCCACGCCAACCAAGCCACGCCCACCAAAACACACCACGCCCAAACCATGCCCACAGAATTCGTAGTAAAAATTTTTGAAACCCACCACTGATCCCTATGTGTTTATAATATGATATCTGTGCTATAAGAACTCAACATTCCACCACATGTATCTTTCCAACTGCTTTTGAATGAGGATACAGACGTATACATACATACATACATACATACATACATACATACATACATACATACATATTACCGCTGAAGCTGTGTGCAAACTTAAAAATAAGATTAATTTACAATGCTTACATTTTTGCCCTGGACAGTTTACAGATTAAATACAGTGCATATGTATCAACAACATACATACTGGTTCTATTTTTTTAATGACCAGTATGTAGTCAAAATGTGCTATACATTTTTGCTCTGAACTCTTTGCAGTATCATACCACTTCCATGAAGAGAACAGATCCAGGAAAATTAGGAGTCCTCTTCAAGTTTTTGATCACTACAGATTCTACCATTACGCCTCCACATTCTATAATGAGACTGGGAGAAATCACAGAAGCCAACTGATAGTTTTTCATATTCCGTAATCCCCAGGCAAGGATCTATTAAAACAAATGAAGCAACAGGCCAAAAACATCACATTATGAAGGGAATCATAATCTGCGGCAAAATTAATGTTAAAAAAAAAAACAAGAAGGGGGCGGATCAGAATGAGACAAATTGCTGTGGCTAACCCACTGCAGCCAACTTGGCATGGCAACTTACCATGGGACAATTTTATAATTCAATTACTTAAAATAAAATAATATATTTTATTTTTGTCATCCACATTTCTCTTTGCCCCTCATTTTGTATCTTGACTCCTACTGATTTCCTAGATATAGCCATTAAGGCATGAATTTGCAAATGTTTTGCCACTGTTTTTTCCAGGATGTTGTATTAATTCCCAGGGTAACCTATTCTCATGAATATAATGCTACTTTATTCAGAAATCCAAGTGCATTCCATAATATTCTGAATTTCCATATTTTGAAAGTGATCTTAGTTCACCTAGATAGTTCTTCGATGCCCACATAGTCTTTAAATGCAAGACTGAGATATAATTGTTAATTTGAGATCAAGTTCATGATGGATATAAATTAAGGATTTTTGAATTTATCACTAAAGCTTCTAATAATGACATCAAATCTAACATTGGATGAATGTTGCATAACGAAAACAAAACATCATCCAGATTTTTCGGGGGCAATAGTTGCCTAAACACTTGATGGCAGCTGTTTATTATAGATTAAAAGTATACTATGATTTTATGCTACTACTTGGTCTTGTGTAAGCAAGTATGTCCAAATGCCTTTTTAACATGTCACTTTGGATAACAAACAATAATCATAATACCTCAATTGCAGTAAGTTGCACAACAGGTCTAATTCCTTGTGGTACCATATATAGATTTGGTGCTCGTTGAGAGGGAAGAATTGGGAGATTGGTGCCACCCTGTGTAAAGATATAGATACATGTTTCTATAATTTATAATGAGACCAAACATGGATATTATCTCATCGAAGTATATTGTCCAAAATAGGTCAATTTGTTTTTCATTACCTTTTCATTCAGTATAAGTTCAGCGGCTAAAAGAACATCTCCACAAGCCTTGCCTCCATTCTTAACTGGATACCAAAGAAGTTTAGGATTGATATCAATATCTGGGTCCAATTTTACCATTGGAGAACAAGAGGTTCTTCCAAGAAATTCGTCTTTGCCCTGAAATCCCAAATATCAAAATGATCATTTATCCAACATCATTAAACCAAAATAAGACATAAACGTTTAGTACGATACCTACCACTTGGTCACTGTCAAAAAGTTCAACAACCACCTGAGGAGGATTTTGTGCTACCATTTGGGGATCACCGTAAATTTCAATTTCATCAAATATAATAGTTTGATCCCAGGTTGGGTTCAGTGTTGAATGGATAATCTCTGTTGTTTTGCTTCGATGAAGGAATGAAACATGAGCATATGGATCTGAAACAGCACAGCAAGGGAACACTGAGATACCGGTACACTTATTTAAAGTTAAGTTTTTCCATTTTTCTACTCTCTCTCTCTTTCTTCTTCACTTAACAATCTTCCATATCATAAAAGTAGTCCTAACCTTGGTACTGAGCTATTGTAATCCATATTACACAATTCCAAAAGATTCTAAAATTGTAATTTACATCTCTCCCTTTTTTTCAGAACTAGAGGCAAATGAATACAGAGTTTTAGGCCTATTGTTTTAAAAAAACATTAAAATCATAAGGGACCTCTGAATAACACCGGGAATATCATTTTCTATATGAAATGTTATGACTTGGTATCATTTAAATTCCTTATGCAAGAGATGTAATGGCAGTGTTATACATATTTTTAACTTTATTTAGAAAGTTAATGAAGTGAATAAAGACTTCAAGGGCCCACATTTATCCAGGTAATTCCAATAGTATAATTTCCTTCTGGAAAATGTTTATGGGGTTCTAATTTATCTCTGTTTGTGGGAAATAGAATGTAACTTTTAAATGGAAACTACCTGGATATTTGAAAAAGAACTAAATGCTAATTAAAAATCTCAAAGCTGTGATTAACACAATGTACATATGATGCCTAGGCAGATTGTCATATGTTTTACATTTTATGACATTTTATATATTGAACCAAAACTATTAAATATAATTAGGCAAATCTTTGCTTAGCAATAATATTCTGAACAGGAAATGCTCAAATTATTTCCCTTGCTTATCAAGTTGTTTCTCCTAGAAAAACATCAGAAAAAGATACAGGTTCTTTGAATTCATTCCTTAGCTTCTATTCTCTGTACCTGAAAAACTGTCTTTGTCCAAAGCTGTAAGATTTCTTCCCTGATAGATGTAACATCGAAGGTGGTAACTAAAAACTCCTAAAACAACAAAAAATATAAGTCAGAGTAAATGAAACAATATTTTTCTTTGTGTATGCCTGCCTTTGAACCAATGACCCCGATAACTAACTGGACAAGTCCCTCCAGTTTACTTCCTAAGGCTGAGAAAGAGTAACTGGCCTACGATTACACAACTGATTTTGTGCCTAAGGCAGGACTAAAATTTACAGTTTATGTATACTTACTTTTGCTCCTCCTTCTTATCCTCTTTATTCTGTCTATGTTGGCATGAGTCTCCATAGTCATTCCCCCATCTGCATTTTTTATGCTATACTCAATTTCTAGTAATTGTTTAACATGTATCTTCATTAATTCTACAGTAACTTTTATTATTTGGTTAGGCTGAAGATTGTTCAATGTTTTAATCATTCTCTTAATCTGTTTTTGCCACAAATAAATGGATCCATCTAGTCCAACAGTATATTATGTCAACATCTGGCATTCGGGAAAACATTGGAGAACAGCTAATGCATTTGTTATTTCTAATATATGCATTGTCTGCCTCCAAAATCTTTGGATTGTAGATTTCCATAGTGTTGAAAGCAATAACCAGCTAGAACCATTTCTAACAATCAGATCAAAAAAGGAAAAGAAATGTAGTACAATTTTAGTAAGCATAAGACTGGTCATATCAGATATACCCACATTTTGGACTAGCTTCTTTGACTGATTAAATAAATGGAAATTAAATTTCTTTATAATTTCTATCAATGTTAATTTTGAAATAATAATGTGAAGTACAGCTGTATTTTACAGTCAAATTGATTATTAACTAAATTTTGCAAGAAGTTAAAGTATAGAAATACATTTGTACTAATACAAGAAACAGACTGAAGACTAAATGGCATTAAAGGATCATTGTTAATTATATGGACCTCTTCCTTTTCTCACTTCACTCTATTAATTTTTGTGGGTTGTCCAATGACAGCAATTTGGCTTGGAGTGTGGGGCCATATTTGATTTTGGGTGGCCTTACATCAGGCCTATGTTAAGATATCCATGAACTGGGAGAGCCAATGTTAACAAGATCAGCCAATGAATAGGCATAGCATCTAAGTCAGCCAATGAGAGCTAAACACTTCTGAGTCTGTGCAGACAATTGAAACTGAAAACTGAAACTTAAGGCTGGGCGTGGCTCAGTGCTCTCTGTCCACTCTGTACTTGTCTGCTCTGCTGAAATGAAACGAACTCTCCTGCTTGTGTTTACTTGAAGAAATAATCTACCTGTGGTATTGTATATATAATGCTCAAAAAAAAAGGGAACACTTAAACAACGCAATATAACTCCAAGTAAATCAAACTTCTGTGAAATCAAACTGTCCACTTAAGGAAGCAACACTGAGTGAACAATCAATTTCACATGCTGTCAGCACATTCAGCTTTGTACAGAACAAAGTATTCAATGAGAATATTTCATTCATTCAGATCTAGGATGGGTTCTTTGAGTGTTCCCTTTATTTTTCTGACAATATATATTATTATGTTTATAAAGAAGTTTATGAATCCAGCTGAATCAGTCATCTGTGTGTGCTTCTGGAATTGATTTTTATGCAACTCTGATAGTCATAGAGTCTTCTTTCTTGCCAGGAAAGGACTCAGATGACTCTAAAAAGAGGATAGGTATATTTGCCAGTTTATACTGCATGTCAACTACAATAAAAGTGCAG
The DNA here is from genome assembly GCF_031021105.1 of Erythrolamprus reginae. Taxonomy (NCBI): domain Eukaryota; kingdom Metazoa; phylum Chordata; class Lepidosauria; order Squamata; family Dipsadidae; genus Erythrolamprus; species Erythrolamprus reginae. The sequence goes on along the minus strand of NC_091954.1, from coordinate 36,665,090 downwards.
CTGTGAGAAAACCAAGGAATCCCATCACTTTGAATAAACAATTTGAACTGACTTACTGTCAAAATTGCAAGAAACAATTGGAGTGTTTGCACCAAACAAATTTGCTGCTGAATCTGTAGACTTCTCAGAAGTGTGGTCTCCATCTTCGGTGCTAAAATCTAATCCCTAAGAGTATATAATTGTTCAATGTTTATAAAACACTTAGCTTAAATCCATAGGTTCAAAATGATTTTCGTTATCAGGCTTATCAAATAAAAACCCAACATGAAAAGAAAAAGGGAAAGGAAAGGAGAGAAGGCAAACATGGCTATCCATACTTAGCTATAAGGATTCCTAAAATTAATGATGTCACTGAAGACCTGATTTAATGGATCACATTTCCTGGAAAAATGATTTTTTTAAAACTAATTTAAGCATATAATTTTCTTCCAATTAATTCTAACTTCTTATTTTAATGAAATGGGGAATAAACTTCTCAGTACTTCTCAGAACAGAAAAGCATATTTAGACGAATGCTTGATACTCGCAGTCTTGTTGCAGTATTTTCTACGCACCCATCTAAGGGGGAAAAGGCATTTTAAAAATGTCTGTATTTCTCTCTGACTGTACATACAGTATCTGCTGCAGACTATTAAATCCCAAAACCATAATCCAACAGAGGCAATCCTTTGTATAGCAACTATTATTAGAAGTTATAATGGCCCTACAAAAGTAGGCATATGATCACTCCTCATACTTGCAACTATCATAGCATTCCTCCTAGTCACATGATCAACTAGCTTTTATTTATGACAGTTGTAGTATCCTGGCTCAATCATTTGTGACCTATCTGGTCAATTTTTTACATGCAGTGTCAATGGAGAGGTTCAGGGGGGAAGCTGGATTTTCTTAAAGACTCTGCAAATCCCTATGCGACTAGACTTAGAATCCTAGATTTAGAAAGCTTAGAACTACATTACCTTAAACATGACCTAAGCATAGGTGATAAAATCATCTGCTACAACATTCTTCCTATCAACAACTACTTCAGCTTCAACCACAACAACACAATACAAGCACACAACAGATACAAACTTAAAGTGAACTGCTCTAAACTTGACTGCAGGAAATACAACTTTAGCAACCGAGTAGTTGATGCAATTGAACTCAGTACCAGACTCTGTAGTATCATCACCTAACCCCCAAAACTTTACTCTTAGATTATCCACTGTTGACCTTTCCCAATTCCTAAGAGGTCAGTAAGGGACGTGGATAAGTGCACCGGTGTGTCTATTGTCCCCTGTCCTAATGTTTCTTTTTACTAGTATCATACATATAAATATTATTATATTTTTGCATATCACCAATACGTACTTGACAAAACAAAATAAATAAGTAAATAAATTGACAAAACAACAAAACAAAACAATGAAATAATTCACCTAACTTAATTTACTTAACGACTGTAGCAAAACGGTCGTAAAATCAGGTGCAACCAATGAACAATTGCCCTGCTTGTAGCACTTTCTTGCTATAATTAAGCAGCATCTACAAAAGGGAAGATGGTTAGGATTGTGACAAGGGATAAAATAATTGAAAGTGCCACCTTTTTAATCCACTTGCCTAGGTCACCTTTAAGTGCAATTTTTAAATTATAGGTTATCCTCAAGGTGAACGTTATGTGATGCCAAGGCAAATTACCCCTACGTACAAGAGCTCCTTCAAGTTTAAAGATGGCAGCTGCCCCGTATGTATCTGAAGGAGCCATTTTTCTTCTCCAGCGTCTGCGGCGAAAAGTATCAGAACTGCGTTGCTTCCAGTGAAACTTCCACCCAATCAAAGATGCAAATTCCCACCCTTCGTGATCTTCGTATGATGTGGTTTCCTAAAACACAATCATAACAAGCAGTTCAATGTAGCATTATTTTCTGACATCTGTTTTCTACATGCTGTCCCCTCCCTCCGTCCTTTTCCACAGACGCTCACTCTCAGCAGCAATTTCTTGGGATCACCTTTGATGCAGTTGTTTGGTTTGGATCCTTTCTGCGTTTTCGAACCAACCTTCGCCTTCGATGGGTGTGATACATTTTTTCTGCTGCGCCCCAGGATTTTGGTTTATTGTCAGGGGGAATGGTAATTCCATATTCCCATCCTTAAATGAAAAATACATGTATTGGCCATTAAAACAGGACTCTCCGTCCACAGTCAATATGATAGCTACTGAAATCTATGATTCACAACCTACAGTTCACCAATCTTTTTCTCAGAAGGCAACATTCCTAAGACTCCTTACATTCATTTTTGAAATAAAAAGCAGGCTGCAAGTTCTAAAACTTACCTTTTTCATCCACTGCTCTGTTGATGTCATAGATCCAAGCATCATCATCCCACATCCAGCCGGGAGGACACATTATTTCACCTGGTGGGGGGGCTTTTTCTCCATTCTTTGAAATAGAAAGAAGCATATTGAGAATCATGTTCACATTTAGCAGAATGATACATGCATATAATTCTGGATATTCAGGGCACATTAAAAAACCAATGTAATAGGTGCAACTGCATATCAAAACTTTGTCTGGTTTTTTCCACATAATGCACATAAAAATATTCAATCTTGTAGATGGGTCAACATCTTGATTTTTTTATCCCATTATTTGGGGATTGGCCCCACATCTCATAATAACTCATTACAAAGTAGAGTACCTGAAAGAGCCAAATGAGGCTCCACTCTTCAACTGTTATGTCCCAAGAAATGTTTAATACAATTGAGTGGCTTAATGCACTAGACCAGTAATGGTGAACCTATGGCACGGGTGCCACAGGTGGCATGCGGAGCCATATCTGCTGTCACGCGAGCCGTTGCCCTAGCTCAGCTTCAACATGCATCTATGTGCCAGCCATGTGCCCTAGCTCAGCTTCAACATGCATCTATCTGCCAGCTATGTGCCAGCTGATTTTTGGCTCACACAGAGGCTCTGGGAGTGTATTTTTGCTTCCAGAGAGCCTCCGTGGGAATAGGGAAGGGAGTTTTTACTCTCCTCGGACTCTAGGGAAGCCTTTGGAGCCTGGGAGGGCGAAACACAAGCCTACTGATCCCACCAGACCTTGGGAAACAGGCCATTTCCGGCCTCCGGAGGGCCTCTGGGAGGTGGGGGAAGCAATTTTTGCCCTCTCCGGGCATTGAATTATGGGTGTGGGCACTTGTGCAGAGTGATAGCACGCATGCATGCTCTTTCGGCACGCGAGGAAAAAAAGAATTGCCATCACTGCACTAGACTAGCAAGGCTAAGACCAGTTATTTTCTATTTGACTCCTCTTGTTGTAGAATTGGAAGGAGCAAAGTAGGATCTAATAGTTGTAAACTAGCAATAGAGTTAAATGCAACTTTTTAAAGGATAGACACATGAACTCTGCATTCAAATTTATTTTACAACTCAGTGATCCATAATTTAGTTTGCTTACCCATTGCAATTAAAATTTCATTTTACACAGAAATAATAATAAAAACAATCTACAGCATTTAAAATTGCTAAGCCATCAGAAACAGCTCTTACCACATCTGTATATTGATCTTCAGCTGCTTTCCATTCTCCTCCAGGATAACGGCTCTCATTTTGATATACTTCGTCTGTGAATTCAGTGTGGCCAGCATCTGCTTCTGTCAGCAAGCTGTGGAGTCGGAAGGAAGACTTCAAAGCATTAGATAACAGGGAATGTTCAACCAAAGACACTGTCCTATGGTATAAACCCAAGGTCACGGTTCTTTTTAAAAGGCTTTTACCTAAGTTTTTTTTTAAAAGATTTATATTTCTATTCTTTAATTAATACAAAGCTATTGTAATTTTTGTAATATAATTGTAATATAAAGCTATTTAGTTTATCTGAACTTTTTTGATAGTAATAGCAATAAATAAATCTCCAGTTTAGTAAGGTATGATGCAGATATTGGTGACATACAGCTCCATCTACTGGGAGGAAAATTATATGTTTCTTTGCTTTAGAATAGAACAGTAGGAAATAAAAATTGTAAAACCAGATATGAGGAGATAGAAAACTAAGTGAAAGAGGAGCGGGGAGGAAACTATTCCATGAGAGAAGGAGGAAAAATTGAGATAAACTAAAAGTAGAAGCAGTAAGCTGATAGAAGAGCCTGGGGCAAAATTTAATTTTTTTTGTTATCTGAGATGAATTTGATTCTATTACTCCAAAGAAAGTGGGCAATGTTTTTGGGTGATTAAATATGACCACAGCTTTGTTAATTCATCTTGATAGAACTGCTTTTCAACAGGAGTTAGCATATTCCTGCCATCCTTTCTTCCTGTTAAATTGACGAGATTTCCTCCAATGGAAATTACATAAGCTTTCCCCACCACCACCTTTTTATGAGAAAAATCCAAGTCAAAACCTGACCTTCTTTCAGGATCAACGAACCACTCGTCTTCCCAGTTCCATCCTTTGGGAGGCAAAAAATATTCCCGTTTCAGTTTGATTTTTCCTGTGACATCAGAAAACTTGTGGCGTCCAACAAGCCCTCTGGTTCCCCACTTTCCAAACATAAGAACCTGGTTTTCATACTGTTGCCAGAAAAGAAAATACAACTTTAGAAAAATGAAACTAGTCACTGTCAGCAGTCCAAAGCCATTAAAAAAAAGGTCAGGTATATGTTTTAAAACTTCTTTATACTCAAATCTATCATCATCACTACAGCCTTTCCCAGAACAGAACAGAATAAAAGAGTTGAAAGAAAGAGAGAGAGAGAGAGAGAGAGAGAGAGAGAGAGAGAGACCTTAGAGGTCTTCTGATCCAACCCCCTGCTCAAGCAGAAAACTCTATTTAACTACTTCCTGCTTTACTCCATAATTTCCATCTAGATGGGGCAAGTGGCACATACATTTAATCAATAAATGATTCCTAGTCAAGGGGTCTCCAGATTCTTCATCTTCTCATATTCTTCTCCCTAAAATTCTAGTTGTCAAGAACAGAGCCTGGTATTTTTCTGCCCACACAGAGAAGGTATCTCCATATTAAGTATTATACCTCTTCCCCAGTCTAATAAATGTTTAGGGTTATATATCATTGCTTAAGATACTTCCCCAGCAGATGCATATATATTTTAACATAAAAACACACCTTTCTTCCACTTTTCTCTCATTACCTTATAAACTGTTTGAATATTTCATAATAATATTCATGGGCGTTACCAAGATCCCATTGTGTTCATCACAGGACTGTGAGTCATGTCGAGAGAAGCTCTGAAACTATTTCAAAAGATCATGAAGATCGTGGAAAGAGGAAAGGATGGAGTTTGGTGGCCTCTCAAAGTCTGAGCAATTTTCAAATGAGTCTAAAAACATGGGAACCTTTGTAGAGCTTTAGCTAAGGAAAGGCTTTAAGACTATAGATTAAATGAAGATTTGAGCACATTTCCCAGTCTCTCTCTCTCTAATGACAGCAGAGAATGACCCAAATATAACCCACCTTTATGGCCTGCAGATCCCTACTTATTCCATCAACCAAATTTCTGTGGTCTATAAAACTGTCCCTTTAGATCTTTCCCCTGGATCCATAGGGATTCTTAATTTGGGGAGAAAAATATTTATGTCCATGACCAATTCTGCTTATCCTTCTGAAGAAGAGCTGAAGTTTCAAACCCAACCTCTCTGATAATATTAGTGTATCCCCTAAAAAGTGTAGCCTCCAACCACAAAATATTTACCTGCCATGCATAACAGCTGCAGCTGTCTGAACTGAAGCACCTTCAAAATCAAGCTTTGGGCTGTAGAAATAAATCCTTTGATTCAAAACACTGAGAATGGCAATATTGTGCCAAGCTATGAAGCTTTTATCTATTACATGGCTTTTGCTGAATTATTTTGTTTATCACTTTATTTCCTACTTTTATATTCAGGGGCACTCAAGACAAATAACACAAAAGAATAAGTAGGGGGATGCAAAAGAACACATTTTTCATGCTCTCAGATGGCAATGTGCAATACCAGTGATAGACCTATTAACTAATAAAGGTAAAGATTAGGATTTGCCCTTGAACAAGTAGTTGTACTATTGATATTATCAAGTTTTGGCAGAAGTCACTGTACAGGTCTCCCATGAATGTTCCATTAAAACGAACAACACATTGCAGAATTAAATTTTTCTTTCATTTGCAAATCCTGAAGGGACTTGCGAAAGAAGAACGAGAAAAACAATCCTTGAAGATTTCAGAATATTAGCATAAGGGCCAAACCTTAACTTCCCAGAGTAATGATAGAGTAATGATTAGACACATACCATTTCAGCAAAGACACTGAATGCTCCTTCGGCAAAGCTATTGAATTTTTTGTCCACTGCATTCAAGCCAAGCCAAAAATTGACTCGCAGCTGTGCTGGTATTTTGACATTGTTGTTTTTATCTTGTGGGTACTATGTATGTTTTAAGAAAAAGAAAGGGGTAAAGGGTCACTTCCAATGTGTCTTCATCACAATACAGTACAAATTTCAAGGATTTGTGCCTCACCGTGTAATTTACACCTTTTCTATCAGAGACTGCTTCAAAAAAATAGAAAACGAAAAACAGAGAGGTTCAAAGTCAAAACGTGTCCTTGATTTGACTTAAGAGGAAGCAAAGACAGCCAGATGGTTAATCTTTTTCCTGTTTTTCCAATCCCAATTGTCAAACCTACAAAACTTTGCCACTACCCAATTCCGAGAATGAAGATTGTAATCACTGCTAATATTTCCTTACTATAAGCAGCATTGTTATGTTGAGACACTCTAAGCACTAAAACACCATTTTCTTCTGAACTAAAGCATGTTTTAGTATTACTTCTGAATTTTTATAGCAGAAGTGGTCTTCCAAATACTGCTGGACTCCAACTCTTATCAGCACCAGCCAGTACGGCTGGCCAGAGAGATGGAAATGAGAGGTCACAGATTTTTTCATCTCTGCTTAACGGTTTAAAACAGATAAATGGCATGGCCTTACATTGGCCTTTTCTCCTATTTTTGTTTAAGTTATTTTTCTGAATTTTCCTGTAGAATGCAAAGGATCAGCCCTAGACAACAACAAATAATCTTGAGAGAAGTGATAGACTGGCTAATACCTTACAGAACCATCAGCAATGGGAGGAGGTTTTTCCTAATCTTAGTTTTTAGCAATTGAAGTTGGCAATAGAGGTGGTTAACGTTGGAACCCACACTGTGCTAAAATACCACAGCTACCTAGAGAACATTGCCAACCTATTTCCATGGTGATCGTATCATTAATTACAGAAATAACTATTCTGTAGTAGGCTGGTATTGGAGCCAGTTTGGTTTAGTGGATAAAGCACCACACTAAAAAGCAGAAGGCCATGAGTTCAAGTCCTACTTTAGCCACGAAAGACAGCTGGGTGGCTTTGGGACAATCGCTCTGTCTCAACTCAACCCAGCTCACAAGGTTGCTGTGATAGAAAAAATAGGAGGAGGAAGGTGTGCTGGTTTTATTTGTCTTCTTGAGTTATGTATAAAAATAATAAAGGTGGGATGCAAACAAAGAAACAAATAAAAACACAGTCATCTAAAGCAGGGGTCTCCAACCTTGGCAACTTTAAGTCTTGTGGATTTCAACTCTCAGAATTTCTCAGCCAGTAAAGCTGAGGAATTCTGGGAGTTGAAGTCCACAAGTCTTAAAGTTGCCTACTTTGGGGATCCCTGTACTAGAAAACATCACCAGAAATTCTAGTTTGCATAAATTAGGAGAAAACAAATACCATAACAAACAAAAGAATACCGGGCTTATCTATTGAACTAAAAGTTGCATTCACCAAATGCTGGTTAAGAAATGACTGACTCACCAGCCACAGACATACATGGAGTTAACAGTACCTTTAAAAAGATTGTCTGAGTTTTCCCACAATATTTGCCAGATGCTTCGGGACAAGTTGTTGAATGTAAGATCTCATGAGCAGGAACACGAGCATAGGCCAATCTCTTCTCTCCCCGGATCATCCATATAAACACATCAGGCATACTGTTTTGTGGCTTTTTGTTTTCAAATAAGAAGAGAACAATGAAATAGCTTTATCAGTCTTGTTAATATCCAACATTATTTCTAGGCTTCTTTGGAAATGTCTTATCAGTGAACAGACCCATTCTAAAGGCCAACTTACTGTCAGTGTCAGATGAAATGCAGTCCAGCTTGCAAAACTGTCATATACTGTACACTTATACTGCAAATGCCACTCACATTTACAATATAGTACACATGCATCGGCAGCATCGGCTGCACAAGCCACAATTATATCAAAGTGATGTCATTATGGCTCATGACATCAACATACAATTGACACAATCAACCACAACAACACAAGAGCACACAACAGATTCAAGTTTAATATTAACCGCTCCAAACTTGACTGTAAAAAATATGACTTTAGTAATCGGGTTGTCAAAGCGTGGAACTCTATACTATCATCCCCTAACCCCCAACATTTTACCCTTAGACTATCCACGGTTGACCTCTCCAGATTCCTAGACTTACAATCCTGGGTCTTGAAAGCTTAGAACTACGACGCCTTAAACACGATTTAAGTATTGCCCACAAGATCATATGTTGCAATGCCCTGCCTGTCAAAGACTACTTCAGCTTCAACCACAACAACACAAGAGCACACAACAGATTCAAGCTTAATATTAAACGCTCCAACTTGACTGTAAAAAATATGACTTTAGTAATCGGGTTGTCGAAGCGTGGAACTCCTTACCGGACTCTATAGTATCATCCCCTAACCCCCAACATTTTATCCTTAGACTATCCACGGTTGACCTCTCTAGATTCCTAAGAGGTCAGTAAGGGGCGTACATAAGCGCACCAGAGTGCCTTCCGTCCCCTGTCCTATAGTCTCTCCTATATCTCATATTTCTTCTCTACTATATCCTCTATAAACTTCATTGTGTATTATTGTGTATTGGTCAAAATAAATAAATAAAATTATGTTATCCGCATCGTGGCAGTTGACATAATTTGGTAAGTCGTGCCCATCTATGTCATGGGATCATGATGCGTGTGTTGTCCTTTGCCCATGGGTGCTCAAGTGTGTGCATGTACTGTATGTATGCATGGGTGTGTGTGTGTGTGTGCAAACAATCCCCTCCCCACAACGCATACAATCCATTCACCTCTTCAGTTAGTTGTATTAATTTGTCCAGCCAATCTTCTATGTCTGGCAGAGTGGCCTTCACATCCATGGCTTCATTCTTGAGTCTAATTGCTGCTTCTTGAATCTGATGGAGGGACTTGACCCGCAATTTGAGGATCTGTGTGTCAAGGACGGTGACATTCTGCTTGCCTTCTAAGCGAGGCAACTCCTTACTGAAAGGAAATGCCAGTAATTTTTTAGCAATTACGTTTCATTTGGCAAATACTTAGAAGGTCATAAAAATCGCCACAAACTACTGCAATATAGTTATGTTCCAGGGGTCTTAAGAAACCATTAACTCTGAATGCAACAAATGTAGAAGGGGAAAAACTGTTCTCAAAAAGAGCAGAGTTGATGCCTGGTGCATTTCAGAAAATCATATTCCTTTAGTTGGGGAAGATTCTCAAAATGAAAATACATAAATATAGATATGAAAATAAAAAGAGTAAAAACCTCAACTATTTAAATATTTTATTTTTTGGAGCATAAGATGCACACACACACCCCAAAAGAGGGTGGAAAAGTCGGTGCATCACATTCACCGAATGCAGCCATTTTTGCTGTCCTGAAGCCTTGCCCCTGCATCCCATTTTTGGACAGAGGGTCTGGGAAGCCTGCAGGGAGCTCCTGGATACTGAGGGATGGCAAAAATGGCCCTGAAAATGGCCAATTTTTTGTCTGTTTTTTCAAAAAGTGAGGTGGGCAAAGGGTCTGAAGTGCCTGAAGAGAGCTCCTGGGGATTGGGGAAGGCAAAAATCCCTCAATATTTGTAAAAAAACAGGCAAAAAAATGGATGAATAAGGAACACAATACTGAGAAGAACCATGTTTATTAAGTTCGCTGGTGCCTGCTTTGCAAGAGTGTTTCTAAATAATGGAGAAGCAAAGATGTTTATAGACGTTGAGGGCTACGAGATGGAAAATCCTAGGGATTTGCAGGCCAATTTAGGAATCAGCCTTGTCTGGATAACTGGGTTAGTACTACTGTTAAGCAAAATAGGCCTTTCAGCAGGCAGCATAAGTGAGGAAGTTCATTGCAAAAGAGATACAACTGAATGTTGAGATCGCAATAAGAAGATATTTGTAGCCCAGGGTTGAATTGTGGAATTCTCAATTTTTTGTTGTTTTCAACCAAGTTGAAAACTTGTAAACCAAGCTTAGTTTTCAAAACAACCAGGTTCAGAGAGTACCATGGACTCCATAATGTTGAGGTCATCAGCTGATGTAGGATGGAAGGTTGGAGTTTTTCTAGTTTGTAATTTCCTTATAAGGATTGCCCTTGTGTTGTGCCGTGAGATAGTGAGGAGGCTTCTATACCTTGATTTTGATGGAATCGGAGGGGCCTTTGTCTGAGGCAGGGAGGATCAATTTTGGCCTCATAAGCAAAGAGATGAGCTGGGTTTGATCCTGCTCACATCTAAAACTTGGGTGGGAGAGAGCGTGAAGCCTCCATTTTGTTTGTCAAGATTTATTTTCTCTGCAAATATCTTCAGTAACAGTTATTGTCTTTGGAGGGTTTTTTTTCAAGTATCTTGCTGGCTTAAAAAGGAAGATATGGGTAGTACATGTGTCTGGGTATGAAACATCGATCTAGTTGCGCTTCCCAATATTTAGCACATTGCTTAAGCATGGTGAGTTGTATCTCAACACTGAAATGGTCCTCTCTTGACACCTATAATGTAATTTTTGAGGGGATGTTCTTTTCATACATCTCTGGGTCAAACAAACTGTTTGGCCGAGAATCACCTAGCCAGCTTTCATGCATAAAGAGAGATTGGAACTCACAGTCTCCCAATGATCGGCCTAGAGTCACCCAGCTGGCTTTCATGCTAAAACAGGACTAGAATTCACAATCTCCTGGTTTCTAGGCCAGCACTTTAAGCACTAGACCCAACTGGCTCTCAGGCATAGGAATACTTAGCGACAAAGAGAAGAAAGATATGGGACTGCTTACCTTAGGTCCACTATAAGTTCATCGATCAGCTTCAACCATATCTCTACCAGTTGATTTTCTGCCCTTTTTGCTTGTATTCCTGATTTTAAAGCTGTTAGGTTCGCTTGCTAGGAAGGGAAAGAATTGAATAGCCAACGCCAGCTTCATTTTTATAATTCACCAAAACGACTTTGGAAAGACTCATCATAGTTATTCAAGTTTAATTACAAACATTGTATGAATCTCTATGTAGGACAGAAGTCAGCAACAATCAAGGCCTTCAATGATTTTCCCCTTACCCAAAATCTTACAAGATTTCTGTGATTTATAGTTGATGAAAATTCTTAAATATCACAAAATCACAGTTAGAATTTTGATGTTCTTTTGTATAGTTTAGAAATATTATGAAATTGTAATAATTTAACTGGGGATAGCACAATTATTTTATAGAGATAAAGATAAAGATGCTGCATTACCAGTCTATTCTTAGAAACTACATATAAATCTAATTTTGGAAATTCATAATACATACATTAACATTAAATAGTTAATAATAATTGATTAAAATAGTTCCAAACTACTTACCAATTTTGCTATCATAGCAAGAATCAAGTTTAAAGAATCCAATCTGTGACTTATATCCTCCCAGTAAGAAGTCAATGTTACTACTGGCTTTGTATTTGCCCACGGTAAATAATAATAATAGTTTCCTAAGATGAAATATTGATAGATGAATAATCATTTATTTATTTCATGAGATTTATATTCTATCTTTTCTCAGGACCTCAAAGTAATGCACATACACAGCAGTAGTGGGTTCTAAAATCTTTTGCTACTAGTTCACACACACACCACTTCTGTTCTATGTGCAGAAGCATCCTGGGTAAGTGGGCGGAGCATCCCAGGTGGGGGGACGGAGCATCCCAGGTGGGGGGGCAGGGGATCCCGCCACCGGCACTACTGGTGCACAGAACCGGGCCGAACCAGGAGTAACCCACTACTGATACACAGCAATTCTTTCTCAAGTTTTTCCCTAGAACAAACCTCACATGTTATTTGGGCTGAAAGAAAATGACTGGCCCCTGAGCCAGATGTTGTAATCCACACATCTTTAAGGTGTGGATTACAAGCATAATCTATTACAAGCCTCTAGCCTATCCAGAGCATTTAGATTTCCTGATGTTTTCTCATTGTTTTCTCATTGTAAATTTGACCTGCAAGCTCTTTTCAAAATCAGCTAAGGGAAGAAGGCATGACCAACGCCACAGTGCCATGGAGTTTCCCCTCGCTCTGTAAGGGAACCCAGATATCTGTGCTGTTTGGAGACCTGATTCATTCAGAACCAGGTCAGAACCACCCTGTAGGGGTGGGGGGAAAGAGGGACACTTGCTAGTGGATTGAGGGGTTGGCAAACACCCTCGGCCAGCAGCAATCAGAAGACAACATTTAAGTGTCGTCCCTAGCTGTGATGGTCACATCAATAGGATTGAACTGTGAGACTGGAGTCATCTGGGAAGGAAAAACTAAAGTCATGTGTTGGAGAGGTGAAGGAAACAGAGGTAGGTGAGTGATATCACCAACAGAAAAGTGAAAAGAAGTATTTTAATATTCTAAGGGGAACAAAAGGACTGGAAATTAAGGACCGTCTGTTTTAACATATGAATACAATGGAGTAATAAGATTAAAGGGATCTATAACTATAAATATATAGTTTATATGTAGTATAAATATGGAAAACTAAAAATTAGAGAGTGGAAATAGACCAAACAAAGAAACAAAAAGGCATATTATTGTTATGATAGTTTATTATTTTATATGTGAGATTGGTTTGGATGTATTTGAGAAACCCAAATTATGCTGAGACTTGAATAATTAAATTACTTGGAATAACGTAGATAAAATAATGAAGACTAATATGAGAGGCATTATGACAGCTTAAGAAAATTATACCAATGAGTATTGCCCTTTATGGGGCATTTGGTAATGATAAAATAGGGGACAAGAAAAATGAATGATGAATAAAAAGATTAAGGAAGGTGAGGAAGGAATATGTTTTAAAATTAAAAACAAGAGAAAGAATAACTATCTTCGTATATTAAGCTAATAGCAGTCAATTTTGGAATTTTTAATAAAAAATTAATTGATAGAGATCTCAGAAGACAAAATTAGATTTCTCTCTCTCTCTCTCTTTTTAAAGAAACAGTACTATTTTAGCAAAATATACCTGGAATAAAGTGTTATATACATAGTATATAAAGAATTTATGAATCGTTGATTAAAATGTATAACTTTGTATTCATTGTAATCTTGTATTATTTAAAGGTATATCAATTTATGTATGGAGTGATGGAGAAAAAAACTTTTTGCAAAAAAAAATCAGCTAAAGTTACTTAAGTGCTGTAATTAATATTGTAGCTTAAAAATTGGAAGCAAATAATGAATTATTGAATGGAAAGAGAGAGAGGGGGAGGTTGTGAGAGAGATTTCATACAATTTAGGAGTGTAATCAAAAAGTTAAGATAACAGACAAAACTGTGATATCAAAACGTTGCCTGCTTTTTTGACCACAGTCCTGATTTACATTACAAATTGTAAAAATATTTTGTCTTTAAATAGGTCACAATGGTAGGATCCCCAATTGCAGTACTCACCATCATATATGGCCCGGCTGTACTGTGTGGTTGAAGCCAATGGTTTACAGGTGTTGTCAAATTTATTGCCATAATTGCCAATGCTAACTTCAAACTGGATGGGCTCTCCAATATCTTGCAACATGGTGGCAGAATGAAACACAGCACAGAGACTGTATTTTCGTCTGCGCTGGTATTTCTGGAGGATCAACAAACATGTTGGTTTACTTAGATTACTGACAGACTCTTATCTGAAGGGTTTAATGGATTAATTATTTGTATGCTGCCCCAAGTCTATGGAGAGGGATGGCATACAAATCTAATTAATAATAATAATAATTATTATTATTGTTATTATTGTTGTTGTTGTTATTATTATTATTATTATTATTATTATAATATCGGCAAACATTATTATATTGGCCGCTATATTGCTTGGGAAGCGCCCGACTGGTGATGAAATACGAAATCCAGCATAGTGATCTCGTTTGCTGTGTTGTATTGACAATAATAATAATAATAATAATAATAATAATAATAATAATAATAATATTAAAAGAGAAAAAAAATACTTCATAAGATCCCATTGACATGGAGAAAACTCTGCAGGTAAAGGTCCTAATTCCCTCAACACTGTCAAACTTTTTACTAAGTGCACTTCTATTTCTACTAGTTTTTTCTCATCATTCCTATCACCCATTTCCTCCCACTTAGGACTGTGTGACTGTAACTTGTTGCTTGTATCCTAAGATTTTTATTAATATTGATTGTTTTTTCATTGCTTATTTGACCCCTATGACAATCATTAAGTGTTGTACCACATGATTCTTGACAAATGTATCTTTTTATTTTATGTACGCTGAGAGCATATGCACCAAAGACAAATTCCTTATGTGTCCAATCCCACTTAGCCAATAAAGAATTCTATTCTATTATTTTTTAAAAAAAATCTCCCTTTTTATGATTCTGTAGTTCCTATTTGGGGTAAAGTCAGGTGACTGAATGGAGCTGAGCATCCATTGGCCCAATATCTTTCCTGGTACCTATTTGGAGTTTGCAGCAGATATTCTTCCTTCGCGCTCTATGACAGAAATATCTGTGGCTATCTGTTCTGGTTTCTGGTAGAAATTTAGCAATTACAAATAAGTCTTATTAAATGCATTATTTCATGAATAAAGAAACTCCATTTATTTCTCTGCTCTTCTGGAATTCAAACACATTTCATACAGGCACTTATCTGTTGGTCCATTATCTCCCTTAACTGCATTTCTCACATTCCTTCTCCTTCTTTACTTAACAAGATTTATTTTCCTAACAGCATGATTTCTAAAACAGCAGCCCTGACTGTTAATCAACACAGAATACTTTTGCTTACTTGGGAGCGGCAAGAAAAGCCTCCATTTTTCTCTTCGGCAACGTTGAAACTCCACCCTTCTTCCCCACTGACCCCCTGACGTGCCAAATACATCACTACAGTATTTAACCCATTCCTCTCCTTAATATCTTCTTCCAGACACCTGTTCTCTACGTTTTTGGGCCCTTCTGAATTTAGGGTTAACCCAGCGAGCGTCTGATTCTCCCTCCCTAGATCCTGAACTCATAGCCCCATCCTGTGGCTGGCCTCCCACCTTTTCTACTACCTGTAACCCCGGGCCCCCCACTAATTCATAAACACTATCTGAATCCGAGTCCTCAATATCTTCATCATCCTCCAACTGACCAGGAGTATGTACAACACTATCTACACTAGGCCACTGCACCGCTCTAACATGGAGGATAGTGAGGTATTAAATCACACATAAAAAATGGACTTCTGTGTTGAAAATGCTAAAACTCGTAAAACTAGTGTTGGTGGTTTATAATTTTCTTCCCCCTTCTACAGGTACCATATGCAGGTGGGGGTTCCTACTTACTACCTGTATTGGTGCACTCCGTGCGCAGCTCTGGGTGACTGGTGGGCATGTGCGTGCGTCCAAGTGAGATTTTGCTTCTGTGCATGCGCAGGAAGCAAAGTCTTGTGAGGGGGTGCATGCGAGCATGAGATTTTGGCATTGTTTTGACTTTGCTGGCTGGGGAACACTGGGAGTTGAAGTCCACAAGTCTTAAGTTTCCAGGATTGGAGACCCCTGAGCTGGATGATGCTTCTCCCTATAATCACTGTTTGCTGAAAACAAAATGCCACTTACCTCTACAATTAATACATCGTCGCTGGGTATAGTTTCAATTTTTTTAGCACGTGGTTGGCTATCAAGCAATGTAGAAAGTTCGACCAGGATTCTGCCTCTGTAAGAGACACCTTCTCCCTGCAACCCAAGAAATTTACTTCAATGTACAGTTAGCATAATACTCTACATCAGTGTTGCCCAATCTTATTAACTTGAAGATATTTGGACTTCAACTCCCAGAATTCCCCAGCCAGCGAATCCTGGCTGGGGAATTCTGGGAGTTGAAGTCCAAATATCTTCAAGTTGCCAAGGTTGGGAAACACTGCTCTACATTATAAGTAGAACGTCATATTCTTCAACCAACATATTAAATAGATCAGAATAAGAGATCGATTCAACGTGTCAGTTGAAGAATATGAAGAATTTTGTTCACTGACAGTGTGAAGTTCCAGTTTGTTATTGAGCCCCAAGAAAAGGTTTCAGCTTGTGTCGTTAAAATGGGACGTTTTTTGAGTCTTTAAAAGAGTCTTGAATTTTAGTTTATTTAACAATGACTTTCTTCCCCTGGTTATGTTAATAGCCATATATTATAACTATCTCCTGAGCTGCCATTTGCGGAAAGCACTGGAAAACCTCTTGTGTCCACATTCTGGCTCTTATAAATAAGTACAGGGAAACTTGTCAAAGCAACAAGCTTGCGTGTGCATATATGTGAGTCTTTCTCTCTCCAGCAAAGGAGTGTATCTTCTACATTCCTACGCACACTTGAAATATTTGTCCTTATATATTTATATTGTCTTGTTCACCATCACTCATGCCCTTGTGACGTCCTGCCTGGATTACTACAATGTGCTCTATATAGGACTTGAAGATGTCAGTTATTTGGCACATGTAATAACAGTACTCTATGCACTGTAATGGTTGCCAGTGACATCAAAGTCCTGCCCCAGGAATCCCAGCGTGGGCGGCAAGCAAATAGGATTCCCTGCCTCCTTTTGCTTGCAGCGCCATTCCCGAAGCGGGGAAATTTTGGGCTCGGAGGCAGCGCGGCTCTCTCACCCTGTTGTGCCCATAGCCCAGGGCAGCCCGTGGCTGCCTGTCTCCTTTTATTTCTTACGGAAAAGACGCAGCTGTGGTGTCCGAGTCTTTTCCATAAGAAATAAAAGGAGACAGGCGGCCATGGGTTGCTTTGGCAGAAGATGGGAGGGCGGGGCCAGAAGTGTTGGGGTTCAGGTTCGGCAAACTTACCCGAACTCCGCCACCAAGTTCGTCTGAACCCGCCAAACCCGAACTTCAATGGGTTCGCCCAACACTACTAATGAATTAAATTATATCTCACAATGAAGCGTGAAATTATAAATTTGTTATTTTGTGCAAATAAACCAAGCTATCTTTTATCAAGAGATAATATTTCATACTGCTGAGAATTCTTTTTCACACACAGCATTCATACTTAAATCAGAAAAAAATGGCACAATACATGCCAATTTTTGCATAGTTTCCTTTTCATATTAAATATTATGGAAAAATTCTTCATAACAGCTGAAGCAAAATAATTTCAATACTTAAAATGTGGAAGAATTCATTTCCGTATCATTTTGGAAAACAAATTAAAAACTTTTTTTCTAAATGAAAAGGAATATAATTTCAAAAACGTTAGTTTGGAAACAAAAGTGCAAAAATATATATTTTCTCTAGAAATATTCAAGAACCAACCTTTCCATAATTTAACTCATCATATGGGTCTGGAAATCCAGTGTATTCTCTTGGACTTCCATAAAGATTCAGGTAACAAGGCCCAAATGTTGGTAAGAAGCCCACTTCAGTTTCTCCAGTATTTGCTAATGAGCAAACATCATGATTAGGAGACATTAAGCTCACAGTGTGATAACTGAATCTAATTACAGCAAGGTAAAATGTTAAATATTAATGATTAGTAAAATGAGAATGTTTTTTTCTATTTACACGGAGAAAGTTTAAATATTAATGACTATTCCCATCTATATATAGTCATTCCAAACTATCAATTCCAGCTGTTCAAGCCAATTCCAGTTTATGCCTAAGGTTGGGAAGTGGCAGCCACTAGGCCAAATCTGGCCACACAAGGAAGCCCATTGCAAAATATCAGTGACTGAGCAAAATTATGGCACAAACATGACTGACACAAAATTATGGCACAAACATGATCTTATGAACAAGAACTCTTTATTCATAGACTAGCCACAGATAAAACCCCAGGATCATAGAACTGGAAAGCCTATTTAGCCCCAAACTCATTGATATGTGTCTGAGCAGTCTCAGCGGCTGGGTGGATGAACTGCTTTTCCTGGCAATTCCTCTATTTTCCATCATTTTCCTCCAAATTATATTGCAATATATTTTCTGTAAAACCACACCATATGACGGCAGGGCTATCCAATATTATGGGTCACCTTTTATGGTTAACACTGTTCATATGTTTGTACTTTCACTGAGCCAAGAGAAGTGCTGAGATTGAAACCACAGCCACAGCTCCTTCAGCAGCGGAGATATTGTACAGCCAGATCACTGAAATAATGATTGCACTAAAACTCTGATATTCAGCCATGCAAAAGCCAAAAGCATTTTTTTCAATTATGCCAAGCTGATTAATGTTATACATACAAAGATAAATGCTTTGCGGCAGCCATTAATGCAACTCTAAGCAAGAATTGGGTAACTCTTTTGATTCGAAAGAAATATTACTTTGCACTAAAGAAAGCAAATCATATTACACTCCAAGATATGATTATGAACCTTCATATGATGAAGCCCCAGCTCCCGAAGATGAAAGCTCTGCATTTTATAAAAAGACAAGAAATTGCTTAGCAAATAAAACAACATATTCAGCAAATATATTAAACACTTTACTCAAAATTAATCTTAACAAGTTGAGAGTGCCAAAGTTCATAAGAATTTAACAAGAGCAACACCAATTAATTACAATAATTAATTATGGAGATAATCATAAATTTTGTATATTATGTTGCCATGATTACAATAAATTGAACAGGATCATTCTTTGTCAAGTGGACCAGGTGCAATTGAAGCCTTATTTGAAAAAAAAAATCACAAAAACAAAATATAGGATAGGAAAAAAGTGCTCTTTCTAATGAAATAAAAAGGAAGATGATTGAAGGTGAGAAAAAGAGAGCGATAGAAAAAAACGTGCTCTTTCTAATGAAGTTGATGAAACACAGCTCTCTGTTTTCTCACCTTCAATCATCTTCATTTTTATTTCATTAGAAAGAGCACAATTTTTATATCTTATATCTTGCTTTTCTGATGGTTTCTTTTTAAATAAAGCTGCAAAAATCAGTCAAGTGGACACCTGGTCCACTTGACAAAAAATGACCGATCAGTGAAAAAAATCCTATGTCAACTTTTTAAATGTAAAATGTCCCTAGCAAGGATATCCTCAGAGCACTGGTACAAAAGGTCATAGTACTATTTCCTACTATTTTAGGTTTGTTAAAAGACTTACCCATTAACTTAAACAAGAGATAAAGTATGAACAAGACTGACCCACCACCACTAGCTCTATTCTGAATGGCTTAGACAAATGACAAATATTATTAACCAAGAAACATTCAATCAAACCACATAGAATTTAAACAGATTTCCATGAGTTGGAATAGATTTCATATGACTACCATTTATATGGAAGAATTAATGTATTTACCTGTGACAAATAAAATATGTAATCAGTATATCTTTTCTTCAAGAATAAAAATTTCAGATTAAAACAAAAACAATCTTGCTAGTGTTAAATATGTGTAAATGTTTTGGCATGTTTGAATTTGAATAAGGCCAACTATCCCTTGAGTTTTAAAACCATGTTTCTATAGTAATGGAGAAAACCTGTATGACAATTCTAGAGAAACAACAGTTTAAAATAATTGTTTGATTTGATTTAGAACTATATCTTATTTTCGTGTGAAATGATATATTGCTAATAATTTGGCATATACTAAATAACAATTCTGAAAGTAAAGTCAACACACATCATTTGCAGTGCTAAACTTAGCCAGGCAAAAATGTTAAATATCATTCTGAAAAGATAAAAGACCACTAGTATTTTATTTCAAGAAAGAAGTCCACCATGTACATCATACTAATTAGCATGATTATTCCAGTTTAGACTTGTTAATAGTAAATCTGGATAAACCAGTGCAAACTTCCCTCTTTGTCTTGCACCACATCTAAGGAAATACACTGATTCTCCTTTGTGTTCATCGCCTTTCTGCTCTGAGTTTGTAATAGTTAAGTTATTTTGGGGAAACATATACTGTAAGAAAAGAGACTGGCTTACCTTCAACTTCACCACCAGAGGCAGCTATTTTGGAAAGGCATAAATATGTAGTGCCTACAACATCATTTTTTGTAAGACGATCCCTGCATTTAAATCCATCAATATTCATTTTAAATGCACATTATTTTTAAATACTGTATTTCTAATAGTCCCATTTAGAATACCACGTATCTGTCCTATTTCCTTATATGAATAGCATGAAATTCTGAGTAAACAGTAATTATATTTGTTAGGAAGACAATGATATAGAAAATGCAGATGGTCATATAGCTAATATATGCGGGAAGGTTTCACTTCTACGGGTAGCCAGCAGATGGCACAATGTGCAATCTTCAAAAAGAACATATCTACAGTACAGTATTTCTTTTAGAACAAGGATTTATCTCACTTCCTTATTTGCCACAATCTGAACTATCAATGAGAAATAAACACAATTAACCACAAAACTATCCAAATATTTCCTGATAAAAGCTCAAGGCTCTACTCTCAAGTCACTCATGCCCTGGTTCACCTTATGAACGGATTGTTGAGACACGCTCAAGATGTAGCTGCCCTTGAAGAATATGTGGAAACTTCAGCTAATGTAAAATGCAGCAGCGTAGGACGGTGATGGCGAACCTATGAGCCATTGACCTCAGCTCCAACGTGCATGTGTATGCTGGCTAGCTGGTTTTTGGCTCGCACAGAGGCTCTGGAAGGGTGTTTTGGCTTCCAGAGACCCTCCGGGGTGGGGAAGACTTTGGAGCCTGGGGAGGGAGAAAAACGAGCCTACTGGGCCCACCAGAAATTGGGAAACAGGCCATTTCCAGTCTCCAGAGGGCCTCCAGGGGGCGGGGAAAGTTGTTTTCGCCCTCCCCAGGCATTGAATTATGGGTGTGGGCACTTGAGCATGTGCGATAGCATGCATGCACGCTCTTTCGGCACCCAGGGAAAAAAAGAATTATACATTCTTAAATCCCGTCTATTTGATTTCGGTTATCATCACACACCCCTTATACCTTTCTTTCTAATTTTGTCATCCAGATAAATCTCAATTAATGTCTAATTAAGTCCATCATTAATATTCCTTAAACTATGTGTAAAGTCTAAATCCTTCAGATCTTATAATCTTAATTTCATAGCCATAGTGCCTTCTTCCCTCTAGCAAAAATCTCAAAACAAAATAAAAACCCTTATATCTAAACTTATCTATATAAAATTTATATACTTTGTCAATTTAAAAAACAAATAAATACAAACATTTAAATGTGTTTAAAAGTGTTTCTGGGTTCAATTCAAGGTGCTGATTTTGATCTTTAGAGCCCCAAATGCCAAAGGGTCAGGATATCTGAGGTGCACCTCTCCCTGGTTACCTCGACCTGTTCCAATCTGGATCTTAGAGCCAGTCAAGGAGGGAAGAGAGTCATTTCTGCTGTAGCATCCTCACTTTGAAGCATCATTCTCCAAGAGATGAGATTGGCCCTAGCCATATTGGCCTTCCAGAAGACTCTTAAAACTGGGTTTTGACATTGAGCCTGGGGAATCCCAAGGAGGTTAGAGCCCAGTTAAATGGTTGCATTGCGTTTACATTGAATGCATTTTCTTTTGTGTTTTTTTAAAGGTTTTTCACTATTTTAACTGTAGTTTAATGGTCTTGTTTTTTAAAACATTTTTTAATGTTTTGTTCTTGACTGTCTGTGCTGGCCATTTTGCAAATAAATGGAACTGCACTTTGCATCAGTGTTGCTTGCGCAAACGTAACAAAAATATGTACAGCTTATGCAAAAATATTTGGTCTCAGAATTCTAACAGCTGCTTTGTAGAAGACTGACTACATAACAAAGAAGAGCTTACCAATCATATACCATCAGCCTTATTTTTTCACACATTGAGGGAAACTAGAAAAAAGAAAATTACAGTATGCTATTTATTGAAGTCATATTTCTTAAATACAAAAGCTTAATTGTATAACAACATACTAGAGAACAAACCTTGATTTGAAGATTAATAAGCTGATTCCACTCGGGGTTAGCATTTTTTTCGATTATATTGGTGCAAACCTGCCAAAGAAAAAGTTCACTTTCATTTAAACCAAATCAATTCTATTTTTAACTCTTGTTCTTTATTATTTATTTATTTGTTTGTTTATTTTATTTATTTGTTTTTTCAAGTACGTATTGGTGGTATACAGAGATATAATAATACATATATACAGGATACTGGTAAAAGAAAAACATTAGGACAGGGGACGGAAGGCACTCTGGTGAATTTATGCATGCTCCTTACTGACCTTTTTTTTAAAAAAATTTGTTTATTTATTTATTTATTTATTTATTGTTTGTTTGTCTGTTTAGTCAAGTACATATTGGGCGTATGTAAAGATATAATGATATTCATATACATGATATTAATATTATTATTATTTTTTAAAAGAAACATTAGGACAGGGGATGGAGGGCACGCTGGTGCAAGGCACGCTGGTGCAGAAATATGACTGGACTTGCTCATCCTGTTAGTGTTAGCTAACTCAGAGCCCGGAGAAAGACCTCAGGCACTTAATTCTTGAATGGCAATAGGGCAGGATGATTCAAAGGGGAAAATGTCATTAGAGTGTGTGTAGCCTTGCAGATAGTACCAGCCTAAAATTCCATAGAGCAGCCTCTCTTGTCTTGTAATTGATCCTGAAAGAGATGTCTTTGGTTTACAAGGTGCTCAACAGATAGGAATTGTATGTACCTCAAATGTTCTAAATCAATATGAACTACTGTACAGATCTAAATATCAACTTAACTATCTTCAACCTGATCCCCTCCCCATCTTGGTTAAATTGTAAATTCTTTCCATTTTGTGGAGGTACCATTGTGTAGTATTAGGAACGAATCCAGAATGTCCCAACCAACGCATCTAAAGGATAGGTCAGGAAGAGAGAGAAAATTGCTAAATATTGCAGTACAGTGGTGTTAAATCTTCTGTTCTTTTCCATTGTAAAAGGAGATCGGCTGTGCATGAGTTGAGCCTTACTTCTGATGTGTACATGATAGATAGATTTCTTGGCCACAATTTGCAAAAAGTCTGATAAAGCCTTTTGCTTGGATAATTTTTTACTTTCCAGTTTACCCCAAAGCCCTGGTATTCACTGGCAGTCTTCCATCCAAGTAGTTACTCTACTTAACAGACAAGGTCTTTTCAAACAACATAAAATAATATATTTCCATATGTATTTTTTATTTTTGTAGTTAAAGATATTAGTTGAAATACTTATTTCTGCTCAGTTCTATGTATTTAACATACAACTAATGGTAATACACAATGATTTCCCTAACAGTATTATCAAATTATTTCGTTCATTTCTAAATAAATTTAGTTGTATCCAAACCACAATATATTTTTGTTATTTGATCTCTGTGAAAACATATTTATGCAGAAACAGTTATCAGAGACTTTATCTATAGCTGTATAATACAATACACAAAGTATCTTTTTTTTTCCAGCGAAGCACCTTTTATTAGCACAAAGTACCTTTTTTCCAGCAAAGCAAACTTCCACAAAGGGATCCACAAGGTTTTTCTTGTCTGCTTCTCCTCCAAATATTTCTTTTACAGTCTGTGCAAAGGCATCATCCACTAGACAGATTTTTTTTAAAAAAACAGAATGAAAAAGTTACTTTCTATTACTCAAAACGTGAAGCCATGATTATATATTTCTGAATGTACAAAATGGTGTTGCTGAGCACTAAATGCCACAAATGCTTAAACTACTCAATAAATCAGTGTTTCTCAATCTTTGTTTACTTTAAGATGTATAAACTTCAACCCACCAGAATTCCCAAGTCAGCATACTGGCTGGGGAATTCTGAAATTCCACACATTTTTAAGTTGCTAAGTTTGAGAAATAGCGCAATAAAATATTACAGCAGGCAGTGCTTGCTGCATTGTTTTAGCAGCTGCAACGATTCCTTCTTTTCTTTCCCCTCCAGCATTAAAACAGTATCCTTGCCCATTAAACTTGATCAGTTTTGAAATAAGTGTTCATTATTTTTTAAGAATGAACCTATTGAGAATGTCCAGTTTCTGTGCTTTCCCTGTTTCTACCTTTTTCAACTTCTTCGCCTCTTTGTCCTGATTCCTACTGGCAGGTATACTTCTGATGTTAACTGTCCAAATCAATGACATTGTAATTTTGCCAAATGACATTTTCGGCTAATCTACTTGATTCCTTTCCTTTTCTGTCCCCCCACCCCTTCTCCAATCACCATATTATGATTTCCCTTCCCTGTTTACCCTAAGGCAGTGATGGCGAATCTACGGCACATATGTCACCGGTGGCATGCAGAGCCATATCGGAGGGCACGCGAGGTGTTGCCCTATGTCAACTCTAGCGCACACGTGTCCACTGCCAGCTAAGTTTTGGCCTTGGGAAAAACCATTTTTCCCTCTCTGAAGTCCCGGAGTACAAAAAAAATGCCCAACGGTCAAACCGGAAGTTCAGAAAACAGACTTCCTGTTTGCCTGTTGTACTGTTTTTCGCACTCTGGGGCTTCAGGAAGCTTCCCCAAAGGCTCTGGAGTGCGAAAAACGCCACAACGGGCAAACAAGACGTCTGTCTTTCCTCAACATTCCAGTATGCCCATTTGGCCGTTTTTTTCACTGCCCCAGGCTTCCGTGAGATCTGTGCAAATGTATAGGGATAGGGGAATCGTGCAGATGCACATGGCGCGCACATGCGTGGGAGGAGAGAATGGGTGTGGGCATATGCACGCATGTGCTAGCACACGGGCACACACCCTTTTGGCACGTGAACCAAGAAAGGTTCGTCAATACTGCTAGTGCATCCTATCTCTGTCCTCAATTGAATGATTTGTTCCACTTATTATTAAAGAGTAATTGTTCTGAGTTTTCTTTTGAAGATGTTTTTCTTCGGATATTGTAGCTCTGTAATTCTGTCTCTTTGTACCTTTAGAGTGATTCACTCATACAGGTGAACTTGGCAGATATGACAATGTAGAATTACTATTGAAGAAGGAATCTACTTTTAGGATTTGGCATAATCTGCTCAGGATGCCAGCTGGTTGCCAGCTGATTTAGGACTATCACAGATGCTGCCACACTGCCTTTGTTTGAGCCACCATTTGAAGGAAAGAAAATTTAATTATGGTAGTTTTGGTTTAATCATGGCTGATGGGGAATGGGGAAAATCGAAAGCACAGAAAAAAGTACTGTTCTTTCATTTTTTTTATTTATTTATTCATTTGTCCAATACACAAATGCACAGGAAGAAAAATAGACATGTAGTAATATATATAAGGGTAAAGTGAACTTAGAGGAGAGGATATATGAAAGAAAGAAAATATATATGATAAGTGAGAGAAAGGAATGACAATTGGACAGGGGATGAAAGGCACACCAGTGCACTTATGTACACCCCTTCATATTTAGGAAGAGAAAATTGTCATCACTAGAGAGATGGATTACATGCCAGCTCTCACTTATTGTTTCAATTCCTTCTTTACAATTGTTATATTGGTGGAGGTGCTGGCCTAGAAACCAGGAGACTGTGAGTTCTAATCCCGCCTAAGATATAAAAGCTAGCTAGGTGATTTTGGGTCAGTCACTCTCTTTCAGCCCAACTCACCTCACAAGATGATTATTGTGGGGAAATAGGAGGAAGTAATATTAGGAATGTTTGTTTCCTTGGATTACTTGACTAAGAAAGATAGGATAAAAATCTAATAAAAATAGAAATAAAAAACATGCAAAGGTGGTCAAGCCCTCAACCATTCCCCTCAGAAACTCAAAAATCAAAAGTTGCCATGACTAATGTATTCTATAATGGCAAATTTTGATACCCGTTGGAAAACATATACATTGATACCTTGTCTTACATGTTTGTATGCCCTCGTCATACAAACTATTTGAGATACAAACCTGGGGTTTAAGATTTTTTTTGCCTCTTCTTCCGAACTATTTTCACCTTACAAACCCAAGTCGCCGTCACTAGGATGCCCCGCCTCCATTTTTGTGCTGCTGGGATTCCCCTGAGGTTCCCCTCCATGGGAAACACCACCTCCAGACTTCCGTGTTTTTGCGATGCTGCAAGGGAATCCCAGCAGCGCAAAAACGGGCACTTCGCTGGCAACGGAAGTCCAGAGGTGGGGTTTCCCAGTGAGGGGAGCCTCAGCGAAATCGCAGCATCGCAAAAACATGGAAGTCCGGAGGTGGGGTTTCGAGGACTTCCGTGTTTTTGCGATGTTGCAATTTCGCTGAGGCTCCCCTCACTGGGAAACCCCACCTCTGAACTTCCGTTGCCAGCGAAGCACCCGTTTTTGCGCTGCTGGGATTCCCCTGCAGCATCACAAAAACACGGAAGTCCGGAGGTGGGGTTTCCCATGGAGGGGAGCCTCAGGGGAATCCGAGCAGCGCAAAAACGGGCGCTTCGGCTGGCAAAAGGGGTGAGTTTTGGGCTTGCACACATTAATCGCTTTTCCATTGATTCCTATGGGAAACATTGTTTCGTCTTACAAACTTTTCACCTTACAAACCTCATCCCGGAACCAATTAAGTTGGTAAGACAAGGTATCACTGTACTTTCAAACAGCAAATGAAAATTCACATAGCTGAACGTTTCATATAAAGATCTTTTTGCATGAAATATTGACATCAGATTAATAGATCTAATCTTCTTCTACACATGCTAAATCGATCACAGAGAAAAAATTGTTTGATAAACAGAGCTATTTACAGGTATTATCAATTTCCATTTGCCCTCACTAACTTTCCACTATTTGTAGATGGAAAAATCATAAGAAAACCGCAATGTTTTGTAGTCCTAAAATGGGGGTTTAAAATACTGTAAACCCCATCCAAGTCAGGAAAAAAATGGAAAATCTATCCTTATCTAAATTTACCCACTTTGCATCATAACCTGTCCAATGTTGGCTATGTTGCCTTTAACAAAAATTGTGAAATAATAATAATAATAATAATAATAATAATAATAATAATAATAATTATTATTATTATTATTATTATTATTTTTTATTAGATTTGTATGCCACCCCTCTCCGAAGACTCAGGGCGGCTCACAACAACATAAACAGAGTACAAATCCAATTTTTAAAAATACAGTTTAAAACCCTTATAATAAAATAATCACACAATCCACTCAATCCATACACCAACCTTGACAATTGGGGGGGGGGGTGTTAATTTCCCCATGCCTGGCTTGAAAGATGGGTTTTTAATAACTTACGAAAGGCGAGGAGGGTGGGGGCAGTCCTAATCTCTGGGGGGAGTTGGTTCCAGAGGGCCGGGGCCGCCACACAGAAGGCTCTTCCCCTGGGTTCCCCCTGGAGACAGCCAATTTTGAATATATAGCAATATTATAGAGATTTCCAGCTGAAGACAAATGTGGATCATTCTAGATGCAGGTTGAGTTTAGTCTCTCTGATTTGGGGGCCTCTGAAGTCAAATATTACTTTTATCAGCAGCAGCAGCAGCAGCAGCAGCAGCAGCAGCAGCAGCAGTAGTAGCAGTTTAAGAAATCTACAAATATTTCTCTCCAATTTTCCAAAATAATAAACCCACTCAATTCCCCTCGTGTTAATAATAGATAACTATGATACATACTCTGAGGAATATCTTCAGCTCTGTAGATTTTAAGAACAAAAGTAACCCATCTGAGGACCATTCCAGCTGGGAGCAACAGGTTGGTTTCCACATCATCGTTTTCATTCTCCCGTTCTCTGTTTTCTACCTGTTGGGACATATCTGAATGTTATTCTATTCTTTTACAAAAGGAAACCTTTCTTCTCAACTTGCTAATAACCCCAAAGATTGCAAAGTTATGGGTTTTTTTCCTGATTAGAGGAAATATGCTCAATTGAGTCCAAAATTTTTGTTGTTAAACAAGACAGCTGTTAAATGAACTTTGCCTCATTTTCAACTTTCTGAGATTGTTGCAAATAATAACACTAGTAAATCAATATCATTTAATGATTATTGGAAATATATTAGGTATAAGTAAAATGGTTTTTAGTCCGTTTTGAGATTTGTACTAAGAGGGAAGAAGGCATCACGGCTTTGATATTAAGATTATAAGATGCTAAAGATATTGATTTTATCAATAATTTAAGAAATATTAATGATGGATTTAATTAGAGATTAATTGAGATTTATCTGGATGATGAAATTAGAAAGAATGGAATAAGGGGTGTGTGATGGTAACCGAAACTAAATAGATAGGATTTAAGAATGTATAATTTGATTATATAAGATTTACTAATTTAAAACTATTTTATTGTAACAACATAGAAGGCACATTGCTTTTTGTATGTTATGATGTGGAGGAAAAATAAAATAAAAATTTTACTTGGAAATATATTAGTATCATAGGAGTATCTAGAAATGCACTGAGCAATTAGTCATCCTTTCAATATTCTCCCAATGTTTATACTTTGTAAATAATGGCATTTGATAATGAGTTCCGGATAAGAATAGCTAATTCCTGCTTTAAATGGAACTTTTTAAAAGTCAGGATAATAGGTGACTACTCTTCTACATCTATTTATTTGCTAAAAAAGGTTATATAGCTTATTTTTACATTAACAATACCTTTGAAATTACAAAGATATTCTGCATCCCCATTTAGTTTCTCCATCCTATTTGAACATTGAACTTTTAAAGGAATTTTCCATTGAAAAGACTGCTTCATGACCTTTCATTGGTTGACATTGATAATATGTGAATACTATTTATGAAAAATATGAATTTCCAGATTCTATTTCTATAACATAGTACAGTATAGTTTATGCTGCTCAACTTTAGCTAAAACATGATTAGTTTTTAGTGTAGAAACATGCAAAATACATTATTATGACAAAAAATATATAAACAGCCAACCTACAATAGATTATTTATACATTTTAATCTTGGAAAATTGAAAGATCAGGCCAAATAAGATACAAGAACAAGCAATGTGCATTTATTTATTATATTTATTTTATATTTAAATTTTGAACACCACATCTCATTAGCAGACCGACTTTAGGAAGTGTCTTAGATACCAATATGTCCAGAAATATTTCCACTGATACTATAACATTCTTTAATCCCTTTTTAATACTTATTTTTAATCAAAATATTGATTTCTAAGAGTATGCCACAAAAATGTGTCTAAATTTCATGGCTTGGCTAAGAAAAGGAAAGTAGCTGCCATCCAGTATTTTATTTGGAAAGATATCTGACATTGCAAGAGAAAAGTTATATAAATTGTCTGCAATAACAGCTTCTTGAAAGCTGGAGATAATGGTAGGAATTATCTCTGTTTGTTTGTTTGTTTGTTTGTTTGTTTGTTGGTTGGTTGGTTGGTTGGTTGGTTGGTTGGTTGGTTGGTTGGTTGGTTGGTTGGTTGATTTAGAGTTCTATGCCGCCCAATCCCAAAGGACTCAGGGCAACTTACAGCAGTATAAAAAATTACAATTAACAACAATAATAAAAAGAAGTCAAGGAAAAAACATACGGTAATTTCTAAAATCATCATTAAAACTAAGACAATTTAATAGCATACATAGTAATCTTTCAAACCTATTCGAAGTTATTTGTCTTCTTTAAACAGTGATTTCTAACTAGGCAAATTCTTGATTATTGCAGTGCGCTCTACATGGTGCTACCCTTGAAGAGTGTTTGGAGACTGCAGATAGTCCAGAATGCAGCCGCGTGAACTGTTATGGGTATACCTCGGTACGCCCATATAACACCAACATTCCAGGTGCTGCACTGGCTACCGATTAGTCTTCGGTCACAATTCAAGGTGTTGGTTATCACCTATAAAGCCTTATATGGCTTAGGGCTTGACTATTTATGGGACTGTCTCCTGCCACATACCTCCCAGAGGCCTATTAGATTGCACAGAATTGGCCTCCTAGAGGTCCCGTCCACTAAACCAGTGTTTCCCAACCTTGGCCACTTGAAGATATTTGGACTTCGACTCCCAGAATTCCCCAGCCAGTGAATGCTGGCTAGGGAATTCTGGGAGTTGAAGTCCAAATATCTTCAAGTGGCCAAGGTTGGGAAACACTGCACTAAACAATGTAGGTTGGCGGAACCATGGGGGAGGGCCTTTTCTGTAACCACCAAAGCTCTATGGAACCAACTCCCTCCCCCCGATGTTCGCACTGCTCCCACTCTACTGACTTTTTGAAAAGCTGTTAAAATCTGGCTTTGTCGACAGGCCTGAGGGCCATGAATTTTAACACCAGAAGTACCTGAATCATGTTTGTATGGATGTTTGTTTGGGTTTTGTGGGGGGATATTGTGGGCGGATATTGGGTTTTTGTGGGGGGATATTTTTGGGTTTGGTTAGGGTCATGGGGTTTCATTTATTGTTGTTGTTTGACTTCTTTTTTATTATTGTACCATTGTATTGTTTCTACTGTTGTAAGCTGCCCTGAGTCGTACAGGATTGGACGGCATAGAAGTCGAATAAATTAAATTCAATCACAAAAAGTTGACCTTTTTGAGAAAATGCTTATGAAAATTGTGTCCAGACATGAGAATGTTCTAGAATAGGAATCCCTGACATTCCCACAAAATATTCACATGTTCTTTTGCAACCGAATGAAACAGCAGGAATAAAGCAGCATTACGAGGAAGGAGAAGCCGGACCCAAGAGATGAAAGTGTGAAAGAGATGAAGGGGAGATGTACCTTCAAAAGGCAGCGGTGTTGAAGGCCAATGGAAGAGAGGGGCTGCGGCGACAGAGTGGAAAGTAGCGGAATAAGCAGAACTAGGGAAAAGAAACAAAGGGTCAGCAGGTTCATTCTCTATTGAGTGTCTTCTATCATTAATCGTAAAGCCTCACACAAATATTAAAATGAAGTATCCAATCTAAGATGTATTGGAAGGAGGACAAAACACACATCTAAACTTACAGGTGGCTCATCTCCTGTTCCAAGAACAAACATGCTGACTTTCAAGTAGCCTTTTGGGCTTGAATTGGTGTCTTCAGGGTCATTCAAAAGCAGCCATTTTCTCATGACTGCATGGCCTGGAAAAGCAAAAGAAGATTGAACATGAACACTGAAGCCAAGTCACAGATCATGTTTACATGATTATTTTTTTAAGACTGGAGTCTCTTTTTAAGTCAAGATGGTGGGAAAGAGTTTCTTCTGTTGCTCCTGCTGCTGATATGGGGAAAAAAAGATGTGAAACTGGAGCTGGACTTCAAAGGATGATATGTCGATTGCTTGTGCATACCTGGATGTAGAAGAGCACTAGGCATGCATTTAAAAATCAGAGCAACATTTTCTCTTGGGTGAGGGCTGGTTCTATTCTGTCCCAATAAGATTAAACCAGAAAGGAGAGGTGAGTTCATTGTCTACCTTTGGTCCCCGATGAACGTAGGTCGGTGATGGGGAACCTATGGCATGGGTGCCACAGGGGGCACACAGAGTCATATCTGCTGGCATGTGAACCATTGCTCTAGCTCAGCTCCAACGTGCACGTGTGTGCTGGCCAGCTGATTTTTGGCTCACTGGTCGGCCTCTGGGGGGGGGGGGGGGATGAGGGATGGCGTTTTTACCCTTCTCCGGCTCCAGGGAAGCCTTTGGAGCCTGGGGAGGGCAAAATACGAGTCTACTGGGCTCACCAGAAGTTGGGAAACAGTCCGTTTCCGGCCTCCAGAGGGCCTCCAGAGGGGCAGGGGAAGCTGTTTTCACCCTCCCCAGGCATTGAATTATGGGTGTGGGCACTTGCACATGCACAATAGCACATGTGCATGCACTTTCAGCACCTGAAGAAAAAAAGGTTCGCCATCACTGACAAAGGGTTTTTTTCCTACCTGGAAATTCGTGTAGCCATAGTATTTACTTGCTTTCTTTTGGGGAGGAACCTCATGCTGAATTATTCTTAATTTGATCTGATTAACATTGCCTTAAATCTGATCTAAATGTAGTTCATAAAATCATCTGCCACAATGTTCTGTCCATGAATACTTCAACTTCAACCGCAATTATACACAAGCACACAATAGATTCACCCTCAATGTAAATCACTCGGAACTCGACTGCAGAAAATACGACTTCGGGAGCAGAGTGATCAATGCCTGGAATGCACTACCTGACTCTGTGGCTTCTTCCCTAAACCCCAAAAACCTTAACCTTAGACTATCCACAGTCAACCTCACTCCATTCCTGTAAGGTCTGTAAGGGGCATGCATAAGAGCACCATTGTGCCTACCGTTTCTGTTGCTTTTGTTTCTGTTTATACCAGTACCTGCTATCTTGTACATGTTTTGCCCAAATAAATAAACAAAATAAATAAAATCATTTTTTCAACATTACTTCCAGAGATGCTGATGGCCATGACTTCTTACAGCCAGCACTTATTAACTGCTCCCTCCTGCTTCACTCTGCATATGCCTGCCATATTTGTTAGCCTGATTTATATCCATCCCAGGCAGTGGTTGGTCACTGCCATTTTCGATGGGTTTGCCTGTACTGGTGACGGAAATTTGCCACCCCTCGCCAAACCAGCAGCGATGGCCAGCTGGCCACACCCCTGAACTGGTCCTCCAGTCACCATTCCCTGAAAGCGACTGGCAAAGAACCCTCTGTGCATATGCACATACGCAGAGGGTCATTTCCCCGATGTGATGTAGGCGCCAGGCAGGTGGGAGTTGCACTTACTGGCTGCGCCCGGTGCACTCTCCGGGATCGTTTTGGACGCATGTGTGCCGGTCGGCATGAGATTTAGCTTCTGCGAATGCACAACAAACAAAATCTTGCACAAGGATGTTCGCGCATGTGAGATTTCACCTATTTTCAGCTATTTCTTTGCTTCTGCTCATGCCAAAAATCGTTGAACTCTCACATGCAAGAGCTTCCTTGTGTGAGATTTTACTAGCTGTGCATGCGCAGAAGCCAAATCACATGCAGGCGTGTGTCAGCGGCATGGAGATGCATGCACATCTCAATTTCTGCTACCGGAACCCCGATCCCAGTTGTATCAGATGCAACCCGCTACTGGTGCCAGGGGTTGGTTCCTCCTAGTTCGCACTGGATCACCCGAACTGGTAGCAATCCACTGATGATGTCATGTAACCAGATCAGTCAGTGCTGGTCTGTGCACGCCGCCATCTTTTTTTTTGTTCACCTACTCAAAAAGGGCCCTCCCACCCACCTCTGGGTTACGATACAAACCGGTGGGGAAGATAGTGGAACCACCCCTGGTAGGCATGCACTTCCAATGCAATGCATATCAGTAGTGAAGATAAGTGGAACTCACCCCTAATCCCAGGGCTGGAGAAAGAGTGCCAAGTCTCCCAATGCTCCATGCCATCAACCTGGCAGGCTATTTTTAGCCATAGGCTTAACATATTCAGAAATAGGTCAAATGACAGGTCCCAGAGTAAAGAAAAGTAATGGGATGAAGAAGGAAGAGGTGTCTGATCCTTCTCCTCAATGCACTGTGGGAATGGTCTTCTGCTCCACTTCATGCCTTTAATGAGTCAGCGAGGCTATTTTACAACTTGGATTAATACTTTCAGTAGATTGGTACACACATCTTTAGAAGCAGCTTGAGAGGTCCTAGGTATGGAGTATCTGGCAATTAATTCAGGTAACTTAAAAGCCAATTAAATCCAATGCCTCAAGCACGTACCACAACCAAGGAACTCATACTACCTTATGTTAAAAGAGAAAGACTTATAGTTGATTTTCCTCCCAGCAGTTTTATTAAATACACTGTACATTTTTATGAGTGAGCATAAAAACTCTGCTTCTTTCAAAAATACTTACTATAACTATAAATAACAATTTTAGTGTCCTGCTGATAACTTTAACATCAAAATATATCCCTTCTTTTTATGATTTAACATACAGGTGGGATCAAGTCTTAAAATTAGGCCTATCCTAGTCAAAGCATCTATTGCTAGATAAGATTATGTCTCAATCAACCTAGATAGTTTGCATGAAGTTTACTTACCAGGTTCATCATAGACATAGCCAACATCAATCTGTAATAGAAATATATTAATATTATCACCTTAGAGTTAATGTTAGGGTAATCAAATAAATATATATGTGGCTTTAAAGCTGATTTGCTCTCAGTTACAGATCTGAATGCCTTTTCTGTCACATGCAGTACAGGATCTAAATTATATTTACATTAAAAGTAAGCCATACTCAAACTACTGCTTTATGGTGGCTACACAAACACAATCGGTTACTGAAACCAGTTATAGATACAGTATTAACCTTCTCAAATCAATATGCTTAATGCTGAACCCAGATTTTGCTTCCTGTTCTTAAATCCAACAGAGTATTTTCACATTAATTCAGGCAGAGATAATATTTACAGTTATCAGAACTGGGTAATAATTTTTAAGCCTCAGGAAAGAAAATGAAATAAAAAAATTTGGACTCATTTTTTCCATTTCTTTCACTCTAAACTGGAAAAAAGGATATTTTACATTTACATTTTTTTTAAAAAAAACAGCTATTGCCTTGAACAGATGTCTTTAACAGGACATATTTGGATTCTTTGTCTTTTAATTTCGGATGCATAAGCTCCAAATGAATTTATGGCAGAACATCAAGAATGCTTACCTTAAATTCTCCCATTAGACTATCAGGACGCAAAGAGTAAGAATCATAAACCTTTAAGGAAATGAAAGAATGAGAATAAGTTATAATTTTAACTTAACAAAAAGGAAAGCAATAATAAAGACAATCGCTCATTTGTCTTACCCGAATGCTTATGGTTTCATCAAAGAGCTCAGAAGGCGTCATATTGTGTATGTTGTAGAAAAATATCTGTTAGGAAGGAGAAATAGTTTTAGACTAAATCTGCGGGAAAAACTGGGGTGTAACAAAGAGGTGTTTGATGATTAAAACAAATGAGATATCAGTATGTGGCTAAGCTCTTGTATAAGGGAAGAAGTAGCAGAACCTGGGGGTTGTCAGGGAGTGTGAAGTGTTATCAAGGACACGCACAAAGGAAACATAGGGTTCCAGCTTATATCCAGGAGACAGAAGTAATTATTCAGTCATACAAGACAGATACATTAAAATGTATAAAATAGTGTTTACTTTAGAAATAGCACAGTCAAGATAAACAGTCCAGTCATATACATTCATACATACTTATTTACAGTAGATATTTACACCTCATTAATCTTAGCTGATCAAAAACGTCTAGTGGGATAAATAACTAATTTGTATATTAAGAGGAAATCTCAGGAATTGTAGAACTCACTAGGTAACTAAAAAAAAAATTCTGAGAGATTTTACTAATCATACTAAACTAGATAACTTTGCATCAGTTTCACAAGATTCATTTCCAAACTGGCATTCCAAATGTTATCTGCATGTAATTACCATTTTCATAAAATAGAGTAGCTAAACTTATAAAATATACAGTAGTTTTGTTATATATATTATGCTTACCTCATCAAAATAGGGATTGTTTCCTCTTTTAATTCTTGTTCTGTGAGTCTGGCCACAAACATGTACTTTTACAACTGGCTTTATATTATTCCCAGACAACTGACGTCCTTCAATGACCCTAACACGAATCTGGTGACAAGTAACACAGTGACATATATTAGATCGGTGACATTTTCTATTAATTGGTTGTTATCAATTGAATGTGCTTTGAGTGCTTTCCTGTTAAAATAAATTAGAATGGGATTGTCAGTTATTGAATTATACAACATACTGCCTTCTAATGTATACATTCTCCAAGTTGTACTCTTAATGTGTTAGGAAGGAGAACAGTTTGGAGAAAATTCCTTCAAATACTACGTTTTTCTAAATACAACAGCATTTTCAGTAATCTTGATTTTTTTTTCATTTAATAATAACAGAGTAATTTGCAGCCACTAGATAATTTGTAAATTGTATGCATTGAAATACATTTTTCTTAGAAGGGGTCTGTAAAGTTCTCTAGACTGTCATAGGGATCTATGTCACAAAAAGATTAAAAATCCCTGATTTAGAGACTAATACAGTGGTATTTTTCATAATTAGCATAGTGGATATTATTATGTTACTTGAAATGCAACAAATATTCCCAGTCTTTATTCTTAAGTTCTCAAATTTATTTATACACTCCTTTGTTGTTATGAACTGGAGCCAAAGATATTACACCAGAGAAAAGAATCTTTCAAGATTTAAATAACAGCTTGTGGAAGAGATTTCTAAATAGAAAATAAATATGTTACCCAAACTGTACTAACCACACAATGTGAGCCTATGCCTTGTATGTAAGAAGAAAGCTTCATGTAAACTTTGTTGTATTCAGTGGTGCTTACTCTCGGGGAAATGATTAGGGCTAGAATTACTGTATTATTGATAAAACTCATTATTTTCCAACCTGGAAATCTTGAGGTTTGTTAGAAAGCACCCTGCGGTTTTTCTTTTCTTTGGTAATATGTCGAGCGAGTTGAACTTCACGGGAACCGGTTGGAACTCCTTGGGGGACAACTCCAGTTCCACCATCAGGCGCACCCTCCTCGCCGCCATCTTCTTCACCATCTACCAACAATTTCAAATGTTACTCTCCTTGAAAGCACAGTAAGAAAAAGGGAATGGCCAGAATCTTTTCTGTTGGGGATTTTTAACAAAGCATATAAAATAGAAGATAAATACTTGATTACCTATATTCTTACAGCGGCTAGGATAACATATGTCCAACTATGGAAAAGCGAGGAGAAAAAATGATAATTTTAAAAAATATGGAATGTGCCGAGATGGATATGTTAACCAAAAAATTAGAAGGGAAAGAGGAAACGGATTATTATAGAGTTTGGGATAAATTCTACAATTGGTTAAAACAAAGAAATAATTAATTAAGTGAAATAAAATGCAAGGTTCAACAGATCAATAATTGATATGCTTATCTTCTTAATTGGAATTAGATTTTTCTATGTCTTTTCTTCCTTTCTTTTTTTCTTTTTTGATTTTTTCTCCTGTATTTACTGTGAATATAGATAAAAATGTTCTCAATTAATGTAAAAATGTATACAGCTCCGTATGTGCTTCTGATGAAAATTAGGATGTAAATCATCCCGGATGTGTGCATTTTTCTTTTATGTTTGTGTGTTTTTATGTGTTTTGTTTTAAATAATTTTTTTTTACAAGTTTAAAAAAGAAAAAAAGGAAAAGAGAATGAACCTGAAAGATCCCACCACTAATATAGATCTCTGAAAGTGCTATGTCCAGGGCTGAATAAATGAGACGGATAAATCATGAAATGGAGCCGTCTTTAAAAAATTGAAATTTCCAAAGGATTGTGAGAATAACACCTGCTTGCAGAATGACCTGAGGCTGCTTCGGTAGGAAAGCTAAGTCTTGGCTGAGAGATTCTCTCAGAAGCTATAAAAAAACCAGAAAGGTAACTTGGGTGTTGCTGGACATTGAAGTTGGCTGTGGAATAAGCTGAACCATGCAAATCCATGATCTAGGAAGCAGACCCAGTGGGGTAGCGAAAATGGAGCTCCACCCCAGAGCGCTCAATTTGCACTGAAAGATGTTGAAAGAAAATGCAGGGCGTCCTGCATAAGCCTCACCCACACTGTGATAGTAAAAAATTTGGTAGCCCTTCACTACAAGCCCTTAGCTCAAATGTGCTAACTTACAGAATGTTCCAAAATTGACTGGAAGTTGGCAAATCTGTGGCTGCTTCATTGCTGCCAGCCTGCTGTGGTCAGCTATGGTCAGCTGATAATTTTCAATGCTCCCTGACAACTTCACAAAAATCAAGAGGATGCCGGCAGAAAGTGTAAACTCAATTGTGATTAATTGTGCTCCCTGCCAGCTTTCCACAAGCAAAGTCACACCATTCCCATCGTTCACCACGCTCTTGTACATCTTCCCCTCGGGGCACCTTTTTGTTTTATTTTATTAAGACAATGGACTGGCAGGAAGCCTAAACTTGATGTGGCAGAAAGAGAGGGGGGGGGGGACGGAAAATCCCAATGCTTCTTGTCAGCGTCTCCCAAGGAAACTTAATGAGGAAGCCAACAGGAAATTGAAAATCACTTGTACTGGGTTTTTGCCTGCCTGTGGTCATTCTATTTCTCTGTTTGGAAAAAGAAATATCTTTAACAATGACCTATTGGATCACAGGTTATCCAATATGTTATAGAAGGCCGAACAAAAGTTACATCGCACACAAAGATTATAAGGTTACTGTCAGGATTGCACAAACACCATCAGAATTACCAAAGAACGAGAGTTTCCTCTCACTTGTGCTGCCATCTAGTAATAATTTCGATTTTTGCAAACTGTATGTGAGAGCTGTTACCCCTCGAGTTACATAGGATTGATGGTTGAAAGAAACAATTCTATTATGTGCTACACTTGGGTTATCAAATTTGCTGCTTTAAGAGCTGGGTGGGGAAAGAAACAATGCCAGCCACTTTCACCTCATGTTCCTATAAATCAGGTTGAGACCTGAAGCTCCCTGTTCCAGCTGTAACTGTTCAAAATAGCTGCTACTGTGATTTAAAGTCTCTCCAAATTTTTTGGCTTTTTATGTTATGAAAACCATTTTATTAGTTTACAGACAGCCTGCTGAATAGCCGATATATGCTATCTTAATTCCTAGGTGAGAAAAGAAAACTTTGTAAATAGAAAAATATACTTTAAGGGCAGAGCGCTACCTTCCCCCAAGGTACAAAAAACTAGTTTTTCCAGTTGGTGTCACCTTTAAACTTAAAACTATATTGTTAAAAAAAAAAGGTGCCTCTTTCATTTTTAACTAAACACAAGCGAGTTAAATAAAGGAAACAACTTATTCTTTTAACCAAAATCACAATAATACTGAAGTGGCATTTTTTAAAGAACAATTTTATTTTTGACTATTTGTGCGAGACTATAAAGCTCTTAGAATAACCACCTGTCTCCTATTATCTTTATAAGCAAATTTTCATTTTCTAATAATTTGATTTCTGTCCAATGGGGGAATCTGGAAAAAAAGAATTGAGAGTAGCTGATTTTGAAATATAGAATATTGTTGCTACTTATCCATTTCAGTGTTATAACACTAGGTGACATCAGTGGAATAATCATTTTATTTGAAATTTCTGTGGCAGTTGTATATTGCAAATGCTAATGTGAAATATATGATTTTAGTTTCAGTTCCATTTTGAAGGCTGAAAGCACTTTGTTGTATGTCCTGAGGAATGAATACACAACAATCACACACAGAGAGAGCTATATATAGTAACAAGACTGGCAAGTGATACTCTTCCTACAACTTTAAATGAAGCATAACTATTACTAGATTACCCTAATAGCATTTAACTCCTATCCAATATCACTTGTCAGATACACAGTTTATTCATTCAGGTTCCTCGGTCTGTGTGGAGCAGGACTGACAACTATCCATACTATCCAGGGCAATGTAGTAATTGTTTGTTTTGTTTGTCAGTCATGTATAGGATAGTAGTAGTTTGTATAAATATAACATAAGTAAAAAGTAACGATAAAAGAGGATTATAGGACAGTAGGACAGGGACGGTAGACACAGTGGTGCGCTTATGCACACCGCTTACAGACCTCCTAGAAAAGGGGAGAGGTCAACAGTAGACAGTCTAAGGTTAAAGTTTTTGGTGTTTGAGGAAGAAACCACAGAGTGAGGTGGTAGTGCATTCCAGGTGTTGATCACTCTATCGCTGAAGTCCTATTTTCTGCAGTCGACTTTGGCGCAGTTTACATTTAGTTTGAATCTATTACATGCTCATGTATTGCTGCAGTTGAAGGTGAAGTAGTCATTTATTGATTGATTGACTGTGTGCCTGTTTTTTATATATACTGTTTTTTATGAGATTATTAATTTAAATTGGAACTGGATGGGTGGGCATTGGATTTGGTATTGTGTACTGTACTGTTTTTTATTATTGTTGTGAGCCGCCCCGAGTTTGCGGAGAGGGGCGGCATATAAATCCAATAAACCTAACCTAACCTAACCATTAACAGGAAGGACATTTTGATATATGATTTTATGAGCTACATTTAGATCAGATCCAAGTAGATGTAGTTGTAAATTGTCTAATCCCAGTATTTCAAATCTGGTAGAATAAGATATTTTATTGCAAACGGAGGAGTGAAGGACTCTTGTGAAATAATTCTGGACTCTCTTGATTTTATTATTGTCTGATCTGTAATGTGGGTTTCCAGACAGGTGAGCTGTATTTCAGGTGTCCTTCACTTAAAGCTGTAGGAAGAGTATCACTTGCAACTTTGTTACTTTAGCAGAATTGGGGTGGGCATTCAGGGCTGTGCAATTTACGCCAATCCACAGACGGAATATAAAATACTAACAAATCTTTTGGGCTGTTCATCTAGGGCCACCTGACTTTGAGACACCCAGTTTGGAATAATGGTTAAGGCACCAAGCTTGAAACTGGGAGATCATGAGTTCCAGTTCTGCCTTAGGCACAAAGCCAGCTGAGTGATTTTCAACCAGTCACTTTCTCTCAGCCCTAGGAAGGAGTCTGTGGCAAGTGGCACGATGGTTCTGGAAAATGTTACCAACAAAATTGCAGCGACTTGTTCAGGCAGTTGCCAGCAGTCAAAAATTGACTCAAAGGCACACACAGGTACTTGATCTTGAACAAATTATTTATTTGAGAAATCACACCGAGACTGCAGAAAAAGCTTTTGACTGGCAGAGTGGTGCAGCAGGTCATTAAGGTTTGGACAAGCCAACTTCAAACCTTTTCTTTTTTAATTATAATTAAAGCTAAATAGAATTCCCCTTCTTTTACTTTGGCTGCAGTAGAGAACTCCAGTTATTTTTAAGCCAAGGGTCCTTGATGTTTTCTGATCCTGGTTGTTTTCTTGCAGTTTCATTACCCAAACTAGATAACAACATCAGTCCTGTTTTAAATCCAAAAGGTGTTTTTGATCTTGTCATAGCAGTGCCAAGGGAGATGGAGAGAAAGTTACACCAATCCACAGATTGAGGGAGAGAAAAGTGGAAAGCTCTTCTATATAATACTAAAATGCAGGAAACTAATATCTTGGGACAACTTATTGCTTATGAAAGGATGAGTGGGAATAAGGGTGGTAGCCTACCTTCGGTGCCCTCTGGGTTAGTTCCCCCTGGGTCATTTGGATTTGGAGGTCCAGCTGGCGGCTCATAGCCTATCAGCAAATCAATTGTTGCCTAAATTAAAAGAAAAAGAACTTAGAAATGCTGCAATGGATGAATTCAAGAAGGTTCTATGGACCTGCAGAGGCCACGCATGATGCTTATATAACATATTATCTTAACTTCATGAAGCTATTTTGTACCTCCAGTATAGTCTTTGATTTACAACCATTCAGTTGCAACAGCACTGATAAAAGTGATTTATAACTGGATCTTCCACTTAGCCATAGTGGCCCAGTGGTTAGAATGCACTGCTGCACGGTAAATCACTGCTCATTGCCAGGAGTTCGATTCTGACCGGCTCAAGGTTGAATCAGCTTTCCATCCTTCCGAGGTGGGTAAAATGAGGATTGTTGGGGGCAATGTGTGTTGACTCCGTAAACCGCTTAGAGGGGGATGTGAAGCACTGCCAACGGTCTATAAGTCTAAGTGCTATTGCTATTATGACTGTTGCAGCATTCCCATGGTCACGTGATCGGAATTTTGGAGCTTGGCAACTGGCATATATTTACGTCCTCTCGTGGGATTTTACTTCCTGCGCATGCACAGAAGCAGAATCTCACAAGGACCAACCCACCCATCCGCCATTCACCCAGAGCTGTGCATGCATTGTCGTTTTTACTACCGGTGCGCAGTGTAGCCCATGCCAGTAAGGAACCTAATACTGGTTGCAATATAGCAGAGTCATATGTTCACCATTTGTGACCTTGGACAAGAAAAAAAAAAGGGGGAAGCCAGATTCAATTACCAACCTGATGATTCTTTTAACAACTGTGGTGATTCACTTAACAACTGTGGCAAAAAAAAGTTTGTAAAATTAGACACGACTTACTTAGTCATGGAAATTCTGGTCTCCATTGTAGTCGTATGAGCAAATTTGGGCTCGTCAATTATTTGGATCTTTAACATGAATATTATGGATTTAGTATTTAAATGCATTTCATTTTAGACAAATGTGAGCTGCATTTCAGAAGGATGCTACAGTACAGTAGCTGAAGCAGGATATTAGAATAACTAAAAACCAATGCATAGATCTTTTGCCTTTTAATATGTATATTTTTGTTTTGTTAATTCATTTAATGTAAAAACACATTCATTCATAAAGTTACCCAGAGGTCTTCAAACTTGGCAACTTTAAAACTTGGGGACTTCAACTCCCAGAATTTTCCAGCCAGGATAGCTGGTTGAAGAATTCTTGGAGTTAAAATCCACATGTCTTAAAGTTGCCAGGTTTGGGGACTTCTGATCTTACCAGTTCTGATCTTTCCCTCTCAGACAACTTTGATTGCAGCTGGAGATTTATCTTTCTGAAAAGTCCCCCATGTTTTTGAAACATTTCATCCGGCTAAATAATAAAAATAAAGAGGGCACTTACGCCAGTTTCCAGTCCCCTTTCATTTAGCAGGGGAACAAGCTTGTATGGAAGAGATCTACTTTGTGTGCCAACCAGTTCCTTGAGTGCTACTGATGCCGTGCCAATTAGCCTGTAAGAAAAGAGGGAAATCTGTTATCAAGAGGACACTTATGGTATTATAAGAAAAACAACGCTTTCCTCTGAGAAGTTGCCAATTTAGGCCTGAGATTTTGAAAATTACTGCTGACCACGAATATGCTCAGGTCTACTACATTATTCAAAGTTCTCAAATACTGCAATGGCCATGGGCTAAAAACCTAAACTATTCCAGACTGATATTTTCCAAATCTCTTGGATTATAACTCTCTAAAGCTATTTTGAGCAATACCTCTGATCAGGGGTGGGTTCCTCCCAGTTTGGGCTGGTTCGCCCAAACCGGTAGTGGCCCACTGGTGATGTCATGATGATGTCACTCGATCGGATTGGTCGGTGCCAGTCTGTGCCAGCCACCATTTTTGTTTTTGAATTTTTTTAAAAAAATTCTTTTGTTTTAAATTTCTTCTGAGCATGCACAGAAGCCAAGTTCCGGCAATGTACACGCATTTGCCATGTTTTTTTTGTTTTGGGGTTGTTGTTTTTTATTTTTCATTAACGGGACGGAGCAAACCAGCAGCGAGGTAAGTTGGAACCCACCCCTGTCTCTGATGGCTGAAGCTGGTAGGCTTTCTCATCCGTATACCTGGAAGACACATTAGTGTTTTTCAACCTTGGCATCTTTAAGATGTCTGGACTTGAACTCCCAGAATTCCCCGGCCAGCTAACTAGCTGAAGAATACTGGGAGTTGACATCCAGACATCTTAAAGCTGTCAAGATTGAAAAACACTGCTTTAAATTGTAAAAG
Source organism: Erythrolamprus reginae (assembly GCF_031021105.1). Lineage (NCBI taxonomy): Eukaryota > Metazoa > Chordata > Lepidosauria > Squamata > Dipsadidae > Erythrolamprus > Erythrolamprus reginae. Next base: position 36,621,488 of record NC_091954.1, on the reverse strand, counting down.
ATCTGCATACTGCAGTACTATTAGCACTGAAATTTTTAGGCTTCAAATTATTATTATTAATAATAATAATAATAATAATAATAATAATAATAATAATTAGATTTGTATGCCGCCCCTCTCCGTAGACTCAGGGCAGCTAATTAATCTTGCATCCATCCACAGACAAAACATCCAGCCAAAGAGGGACTGTGTTGCATCAGAATAACAGAGTTGGAAAGGATCTTTCAGGTCTTCTAGTCCAATCCTTTGCTCAAGCAGGAAGCCCTACACCCGTGATGGCGAATCTATGGCACGCAGGGCACAGGCGGCACATGGAGCCATATTGGAGGGCGTGCGAGACTTTGCTCTGTGTCAGCTCCAGCGCACATGTGTGCGCCGGCCTGCTGATTTTCAGACTTGGGAAATGCCATTTCACCCTCTGGAGCCCTTCCCTGAAGCCTCAGAGGCAAAAAGAATCACCCAGCAGACAAACCAGAAGTTCAGAAAAATGCACTTCCAGTATACCGTTGTGCTGTTTTTGCATTCTGGAGGGTTCAGGGAAGCTTCCTGAAGCCCTCGAGTGCAAAAAACAGCACAATGGGCAAATCAGAAGTGCGTTTTCCCAAACTTCCGGTTTGCCCATTTGGGCATTTTTTCATGTACCAGGGTTCAGTAAGGCCTGCGCGGATGTACGCATGTGGGGGGAGGGAAGGGGTGTGGGCATGGGCACCATGCTAGCACATCCACATACTTCCTTTTGGCACGCAAACCAAAATTCACTACCTTGTACCATTTCAAGCAAAAACAGCGATACCGCGTCTTACGAACGCCTCTTCATATGAGCTTTTCGAGATACGAACCCAGTGTTTAAGATTTGTTTGCGTCTTCTTAAGAACCATTTTCACCTTACGAACCCGAGCCCGGGTGCGTGGGCTCTCTTACTGCTCATGCGCTCGCTCTCTTACTGCCGCAGGGATTCCCCTGCCTTGTGACTGCCACCACTGGGATTTACCATTGGCTTGCCACCCCTGCCAGGATTCCCTGCCTTCCTTTGCTTGCACCTGCAGTCCTGAGGTGGGGAACACCAAAACTGCCCCATTTCCCTGCCACTTTCCCCTCTAGCCCTCCGCTTCCTCTGCTCCCCGCAGCCGCCCCATCCCACTGCCAAAATCCCCCCTAGCCTACCAGTTCCTTCGCCCCATCTCGCTGCCAAAATCATGCCTCCAAAAGCTTCCTACACCGCCCCAAATCGCTGCCAAAATCACCTCTCCAAAAGCTACCTACACACCAAATTGCTCCCAAAATCACCTCTCCAAAAGCTTCCTATGCCACCCCAAATCGTTCCTAAAATCACCTCTATATCATTTCAGATGAACAGCCTCCTGGCTAATCACTGCCATTCTAACTAACCAGCACATGTATGTGTCAAGATTATCCAAATCCTCTTTTATTGCATTGTTCCAGATGCCTCTGAGCCATGTTACAAGATGTCATCTGTTTAGAATAAGTTATGAACAGGTAGTCCTTGACTTACAACAATTTGTTTAGTGACTTTTTGAAGCTATAACAGCACTGAAAAAGCTACTTGTGGTTGCTTTTCACACTTACAAACTGTTACAGCGTCTCCATGACCACATGATCAAAATTAAGATGCTTTCACTTGGATCATACAGGTGGTCCTCGACTTACAAGTTTTCTTCAACAACAGTTTTCATACTTATGACTGTTGCAGCATCCCCATAGTCATGTGCTTTACATTCAGATTCTTGACAGCTGACTCACATTTATGACCGTTGCAATGTCTCATAGTCAAGTGATCCCCTTTTGTGACTGTCTGACAAGCACAGTGAATGGGGAAACCAGATTCACTTAACAGTGTTACTAATTGAACAACTGCAGTGATTCACTTAACAAATGTAGGAAGAAAAGCTGCAAAATGAGGCAAAACTCAGTTAACAAATTTATCATTTAGTGTCCTGACCTAGGTTTCTTTATTGAATAATACAGCACAAACAGCATCCCAAAAACCACTTTTATTTTAAGAACATAAGAAGAGCCATGTTGATTCAGGCCAAAGCCCATCAAGTCCAGCATTCTGTGTCACACAGTGGCCCACCAATTGTACATGGGGATCTTGAGCTGAAAGAGAAGGTAAAACCCTCCCTTTCCCTTGACCCCCAACAAATGGTACTCAAGGGAATCCTGCCTACCTCAACCAACATAGAAGCGGCATATGGACATCCGTTTCAATAACCACCGATACACTTGGCATCTGTGGATCTGTCTAATCCTGCCTTGAAACTATCAAGGCTGACAGTTGTCATGACCTCTTCTGGAAGTGAATTCCATAAACCAATGACCCTCTGGGTGAAGAAATATTTCAATACGCCGATGATGCCCAGCTGTACATCTCCACCCCATGTCCAGTCAACGAAGCAGTGGAAGTGATGTGCCGGTGCCTGGAGGCTGTTGGGGCCTGGATGGGTGTCAACAAGCTCAAACTCAACCCAGACAAGACGGAGTGGCTGTGGGTTTTGCCTCCCAAGGACAATTCTATCTGTCCGTCCATCACCCTGGGGGGGGGATTATTGACCCCCTCAGAGAGGGTCCGCAACTTGGGCGTCCTCCTCGATCCACAGCTCACATTAGAGAAACACCTTTCAGCTGTGGTGAGGGGGGCGTTTGCCCAGGTTCGCCTGGTGCGCCAGCTGCGGCCCTATTTGGACCGGGAGTCACTGCTCACAGTCACTCATGCCCTCATCACCTCGAGGCTCCACTACTGTAACGCTCTCTACATGGGGCTACCTTTGAAAAGTGTTCGGAAACTTCAGATCGTGCAGAATGCAGCTGTGAGAGCAATTATGGGCTTCCCTAAGTATGCCCATATTACTCCAACACTCCGCAGTCTGCATTGGTTGCCGATCAGTTTCCGGTCACAATTCAAAGTGTTGGTTATGACCTATAAAGCCCTTCATGGCACCAGACCAGAATATCTTTGGGACCGCCTCCTGCCGCACGAATCCCAGCGACCGGTTAGGTCCCACAGAGTCGGCCTTCTTCGGGTCCCGTCGACTAAACAATGTCGTCTGGCGGGACCCAGGGGAAGAGCCTTCTCTGTGGGGGCCCCGACCCTCTGGAACCAGCTCCTCCCTGAGATTAGGATTGCCCCCACCCTCTCTGCCTTTCGTAAACTCCTTAAGACCCACCTCTGCCGTCAGGCATGGGGGAACTAAAACACCTCCCCCTTGCCCATGCTGTTTTGTTGATTGATTGACTGTGTGCCTCTTTTTTATATATATTGGGATTGTTTTATGAAATTACTAATTTTAAATTGTAATTAGATTGGTGGGCATTGGATTTGTTATTGTGTACTGTTTTTTATTATTGTTGTGAGCCGCCCCGAGTTTTCGGAGAAGGGCGGCATATAAATCCAATAAATCTAAATCCAATAAATCTAATTTCCCTTTATTTGTCTTTGCTTTCTTACCTATGAGCTTTAGGGAGTGCCCCCTTGTCCTAGTATTGTGTGAAAGAGAAAAGAATTTTTCTCTATCCACCTTTTATATCCCATGCATGATTTTATACGCTTCGATCAAGTCATCTCTTAAATGCCGTCTTTCAAGGCTGAAGAAACCAAGGAATTTCAAATTATTATCATTCCCAGCTGTAATTTATTTATTTATTTATTTATTTATTGGATTTCTATGCTGCCCTTCTCCAAAGACTTGGGGCGGTTTACAGCATATAAAAAAACTCAATAATTTTCGACAAAATTAATCCAAATAAATTAAAATTACATAACTATCTAAAACCCCTGGTTGTATTCAAAATCAATCACACCCTAAGATCTAATTGGTCCAAGCCTGACAACATAAATGAGTCTTAAGACTCTTACGAAAGGTGAGGAGGGTGGGACAGTATGAATCTCCAGGGGGTGGGAGCTGATTCCAGAGGGCCGGGAAACTTGGCAAGGCCAAACAGAAACACAGTCCGAACTAAAATTACACAAGTTGAACAAAGTTGCTTCCTGAAACAAGCACTTCTGTGTGCTCCACTTATATAGCCTATGGTAGGGGCCAATTATCTCCAAGCCTTACTCCCGAGTAGTTCTTCTCCTCTGTAATTGTTCTTGCCTTCTGGCAGTTCTGCGCATGCGCACATTGAGAACAGACTCCCCCTGTTCCTCTGCCTCGCTCATGTCAGCCTCTGGAGACTCTGGAGTTGGGACCGATCTCCCAGATGGCCTGGGCTGGATCTCTGCCTCTGACACCGAGCCTTCTCCAGACTCCATGCCTGGCCCATGTTCCTCCCTCGCCTCTCACTGTCCGACTCCACTGCCAGTTCCGTAGACCATTGGTGGACGACAACACTAAACAATATAAATTTGGAGCTCAATTATAGCCGTAGATTGAGGACTACGTGTATTTAAGCTGGTTCCAATGTCCCTGGGTCATTTGATCACCTTTTGCGAACTTCTGATCAGATTTATTTGACAACTAGTTTACTAACTTAACAACTGCTGTGATTCATTTAACAACTGTGGTACAAACGGTTGTAAAGTGGAACAAAACTGTCTTGCTTAGCCACAGAATTGTTGGGTTCAGCTGTGGTCGTAAGTCGAACAATATAGGTTGTAACCTATATTTATGAAAGTCATTGGAGAAAATATTCAGATTTCAAAGGAAACGTTCCCTTTATTCATACAGAAGTCCAGGGAGAATGAGTCCAAGGAGAATGAGAATGTGTCTTTCACTTTAGCATTCTGGGGAAAATATTCTAATTTTCTTACATGAGAAAATCAAGTGTTTTGTTGAATGTACAAGCCAGCCGTAAGTTGCATTATTTCTTCTGCAACAAACGCTGGATAAATAATTATAAATGATGGGAGATGTCATATGTTGAGAGTTGAGTCAGTAATGGATTCCTATAGCAAAGTACAAGTGGCTTTAAATTCAGCATATAAAGTTGACCTAGAAAAAAGCCGTTTTAAAACATTATTGGGATGGATAAACAGGGAAGCGTTAAATATTTGGCTCCCCTATATCAGAGGTCCCCAACCTTTTTTGCACCAGGGACCGGCTTTAAGCTAGACCAGTTTTCCATGGCCCGGTGGGGGGGGGGGGGGGCTTTGGTCATATGGGGGTGGGGTTATGGAGGGGTGGAGCCAGGGCCGCCATCAGGAATTTTGGGGCCCCATACAGCCTAAGTGTCTGGGGGCCCCCTCCCCGCCATTTTAAAACTACTTTATTTTGCGACATACCAATTATGTATGAAATTTACCTTCTTTGGGGAGGGGTGAAAGGGGAGAGTAAGAGAAGAAGGAGTGAAAGAAGGGAATGAGGGAGGAAAGAAGGGAGGAAGGAAAAGGAAAGCAAGAAATGGATGGAGGAAAGGAAGGAAAGAAAGAAAAAGAAAGAAAGAAAGAAAGAAAGAAAGAAAGAAAGAAAGAAAGAAAGAAAGAAAGAAAGGGGGAAGGGACAGGAACAGAGGAAGGAAGCAAGGAAACTTATGAAAGGGGAGAGTAAGAGAGGAAAGACTGAAGGAAGGGAGGGAGGGAAGAAGGTAGGAAGGAGAAAGAAAAGAAGAAATAGAGGAAGGGAAGGTAAAAGAGAGAAAGAAAAAGAGCAAGAAAGAAAGAAAGAAAGAGAATGAAAGAGAAATAAAAATAGAGAGGGGGAATGAAAGAAATGGAAGGAGGGAAGGAAGGAGAGAAAGAAAGAGAAAGAAAGCAAGAGAGAGAAAAAAGAATGAAAGAGCAAGAGAGCAAGAGAGCAAAAGAAAGAGAGAAAGAAAGAAAGAAAGAAAGAAAGAAAGAAAGAAAGGCAACTTCAAAGAAAGGCTCACTGAGCATCTCTCACTCTCTTTCTATCCCTCTTTCTTTCTCTCTCTTCCTTTCTATCTCTCCTCTTCCTTTATCTCCTCTCTCTCTCTCCCTCTCTCTTTCTCTCCCCCCTCTCTCCCCCCTCTTTCCCTCTCTCCCTCTCTTGCTATCTCTCCCCCCTCTCCCTCTCTCTTTCTCTCTCTCCCTCTCTTGCTATCTCTTTCTCTCCCCCCTCTCTCCCTCTCTCTTTCTCTCTCTCCCTCTCTTGCTATCTCTTTCTCTCTCTTTCTCCCCCCTCTCTCCCTCTCTCCTTCTCCCTCTCCCTCTCTTTCTCTCTCTCTCCCCCCCCTCTCTCTCTCTCTCCCTCTCTTGCTATCTCTTTCTCTCTCTTTCTCCCCCCTCTCTCCCTCTCTCTTTCTCCCTCTCCCTCTCTTTCTCTCTCTCTCCCCCCTCTCTCCCTCTCTCTTTCTCTCTCTCCCTCTCTTGCTATCTCTTTCTCTCTCTTTCTCCCCCTCTCTCCCTCTCTCTTTCTCCCTCTCCCTCCACTCACCCATCCCGGGGGTCTTTTTCGGACTTGCCAATCCAAGTCACGCAGCCTTGCGGAGCTCCTGGTGGTCTCTCATCCCCGAATCAGCCAGGTAAACATGGCCCCCTCTTCCCTGGCCCGAAACCAGCGAAGGTTGGGGGAATTTCTGCACAACCCCGGCCACTTTCGGGGTTAAATTCCTCTCCCCGCCCTCTCCGCACCTCCGAAGGGAGCAGGGCAGCGTTGCTGGGCTGGCCAATTCTGGGCAGGGGGCGAATTCCTCCCGGGGGGGGTGGAGGTGTGGATGTGTGCGTGCGCCCAGAAGGCGTCCAAACTTTGCCCGGCGGAGCTCTGCAAACACGAGGCAGGGAGGGAGGGAGGCCGTTGCCCGGCCAGCGGGCACCAAACAGGGCAGGGCTCCATGGGAGGGGAGGGGGCGCCCCGCGTGGGACCCCCCCGGCGGGCTCCGTCCGGTCGAGAAAAAGGAGGGCAGGGGTCTCTCGGCTGGGGCGGCGCTGGGGGCGCTCTGCACACGCTCAGGGGGCCCGAAGCTGCGTGTGAAAGGGAAGGGGAGGGGGCACCTCGCGGCTGGGGGCTGCCTGGCTTTGTGATTTTGGCTGGGGGGGGAGTTAGGAAGGTCCTACTTCTCCCCCCCCCAGCCAAAAATTCAAAGCCTATCTGCTGGATACGGGCGATGAGTGGGACAGAGCGGCGCGGAAGCCTCTTGCAGCAGCTGCCACAGCCACCGGCTTCGGTGCCGCTCGTCCCGCTCATCGCCTGTATCCAGCAGATAGGCTTTGAGTTTTTGGCTGGGGGGGGGGAGAAGTAGGACCTTCCTAAGTCCCCCCCCCAGCCAAAAACTCAAAGCCTATCTGCTGGATACGGGCGATGAGTGGGACAGAGCGGCGCGGAAGCCTCTTGCAGCAGCTGCCACAGCCACCGGCTTCGGCGCCGCTCGTCCCACTCATCGCCCGTATCCAGCAGATAGGCTTTGAGTTTTTGGCTGGGGGGGGAGAAGTAGGACCTTCCTAAGTCCCCCCCCAGCCAAAAACTCAAAGCCAGGCAGCCCCCAGCCGCCAAAGGAGCCTCCTGATTCTCCCCGCCCTGCCCGACGCCCCATCCTGTCCTGCATAATGTCCTCTGCCGGGAGGGCAGCGGCGCCGCGGACCGGCTGGAAAACTCCAACGGCCCGGTCCCGGTCCGCGGACCGGCGGTTGGGGACCTCTGCCCTATATCACCCAACCACACTATCCATTCATTGCCAAATGTGAATTTATAGCAAGTTCTCAGTCACATCCTGTCATCATATCCAAAAGAGATTTGTTCTCCATTTTCTTTGGAGAATGTGGACAGCAATTTTCTTGGCAACATGTACTATTATTGAAAATAATTGTGGTGATTGACTCTGTAATTTTCTGATATAATAGTTAACAAAAATGTTATCTGAAGTTATTGACAAGGACCTTACAGTATATGCTATGTTTTTGTTTGGGTGTTATGATTTATATTTAGAAGAGGAATGTGAACCCAGCCAACTATGGCTTTGCTAATCCTTGATTACTCAAATCATGGTTTCCATTCACTATATCAGAAGTGGGTTCAGACCGGTTCAGACCGGTTCGGCCAAACCTGTAGTGACCCGCTGGTGACATCAAGATGATGTTACAAAACTGCTTCGGTCAATGCCCATCCATCATTTTTTTTAGATCTTTTTGGGAAGGATTTTTTTCTGGGTTTTTTTTTCTTCTGCACATGAACAGAAGCCGAGTTTCCAGCACTGAGTATGTGGTCACCATCTTGTTTTTGGCTTTTGGGGAGGGATTTTTTGGGATTTTTTGCCATCGAGCATGCCCACGCATGCAAAGCGAGCATGCACCAATTAGGCGCAGCCACACGGCACAGGAGGAAGCGAACCAGCAGTGAGGTAAGTTAGAACCCACCCATGCACTTTACATATAGAAAATGACTTAGGCAGTTTTAATTTACAATAACTATGACCTTTATATACACATACTCCACCTTAGAAAAATTAGACAAATTAAAGAATTCTTAATAACTACCTGTAAATAGCTATAAAATCCATTTGGTATATTAGATGCTGATGGAAGTTCTCAAGTAATGTATTGTTTATTAAACATAGTATAGTAAATATTAAATTAATTTTTAGCTACAAAACTCATTTTATACAGAAAAAGAAGGCTTCTTTGGGGAAAAAAAATCAAAGCCAGGCTGATTAGGAGTTTACTTATACATTGTTCTTATGAAATATAAGGGTGTGGTGTGGTTGCTGAAACTGTCAAATAAGAAGACATTGTTATAGTGATTATTCTGAACATTTCCTTTCTGAAAAAAGTGTCACAGAAGTAATGCAATAGCATTTCCTCCCACCACCAATTTTCTTTCATTTTAAAGCAAAATGATTGTAGAAAGGATGACTTCAAACCACTTCTAGCAAACTGGTATTAATTATAAACAAAAAAAAGTTTTCATTCTCCACAATTTTCATTTGAAGCACAAAAAGCAAGAAATACTCAACTGAAGATGTTTTAGATTGTCCATTTGTTTTGACACTGTAGCCAGGATAGTACATCATGCTAAGTTTTGATTTCTTTAACTATGGTTTAAACTTGACAATCCAGACAAATGGCTCTCCAATTTCTTCTTAAAAATTTCCAGTGTTGGAGTAACCACAACTTCTGAAGGCAAACCTTACAATTATTATGGAGTCAATATAGGAATAAAAATGCATGTGAGGAGAGCTGTACAATCATTACAGAATTTATCTGCAAATCTATGTTCTAAAGATCTGTTTTAAAAAATGAAGAATAGGGTAACTGCTATTTCCCTTCTATTTCCATTTAGTGTCTGGAAAATAGGAGGAAATGTATTTATCTTCCTACCTATAAAATAAGATCCCTTTATATAAACTTTGGTATGATTTATTTTTTGTAGCACGACAATGTACAGTATTCTAAAATATACAGTAGCAGCACATAATTTTCCAGAGTTCCAAAATGTTCTGAAACATTTTAATTTTTTTTTTTTAAAGCTTGAATAAATTCAGAGCCATCAAAGAAAAAGTTAGCATATAACAGAAAACAGATGTCTTTACTGTTCTATTTTCCTTACAAGGGAAAATCCAGCTATGCAATTAGTCACGTGGACTGGTTATGATCATATTGTGGTTACGTTATACCATCAGCCTAGAATCGTTGACAGTACTTTTCCAAAGGATCTAAACCTTAGTAATAACCATTCAATCGGGTTTGATCTTAAGGTAGGATAAGACTTCTACAAGTTAAAGCAAGTTAACATGCAAAAATCTTGTCCTACAGAAAACAGAGAGGCAGCATTTTTCTCAGCTTTATAATGACAACACAGACATGCCAGAACAATGAATAGTTTGCTGGCAACGCAAAGCTGCACGGAAACAGTGACTAAACTTGAGAGCAAACTCAAACATTAAGAAAAGCTGGAAATAACAGAAATGAAAATCCATTCTCTCTTTCTGTGAAAGAAATCTCTTCCAGTTTAATCAACATTTGGCTGCTAACAGATAAAAATTCAATGGCCTACATTGCACTGTGTGCATTCGGGGCACAAGATTCACTTTAAAGATACCTGTGCAATGTTTTCTTTGCAAAGCCCATTAAAAGTCATCTTCTTACACTGGCCAGAAGTAAAATAAGCCCAAACAGGATTAGCAAAAGCAATTTCAGTAGGTATATCCTGCTTATCATCTGGCCATCCCACATACAAGTCATTCAAAGATTTATTTAGGATATCTTTTTCAACAAATTATGCCTAGAGATAACAAGTATGACAGGAAACTTGACAGACAAGGAAAGGAGAACTTTCCCATTGTACTTTTTTTTTTCACTAAAAGGAACTTCATTCTGATTAAAACTGCCATAAACATGCTGCTATTTAGATATTTAATTGTCTAGTTCTTAGAATTATCAGACACTGCAATGGCTGCTAAATGAAAACACTGTAAGTAGATTTGCAAATGTTTGAGAAAAAAGTTATAAACATCCATACTATGTAATTTATAAACTTAGGGTACAAATTCATTCACAATACTAGTGCTGTATATTCTAAGTAGATAGGTATTTAATAACAGTTTCCACTTGTATCTCTTCTGCATTTATTAAAAAAAGAAGCAATGCACAAAGAGCCATCTGTCTGAAAGCGTGATTAGTCAGAAAATAACTAAAAGGTGATTCAGCCTGCAATTCTAAACCACCATCACTGTGAATAAGCTTTTTTTTAATCCCAAAAGGTCTTGCATATTATCTGAGAACAGATTGTCTAAGTATTGTTGAACTTCAGTAAATCATGGGCTTTTCTAATATTGTGTGGGGTGAGGAAAAAAAGGAAATACTTCTGAGAAATACTTCTGCTTCTTCCTACGTAGTACACTAAAGCAGATTTTATTATTTATTTGTTTGTTTGTTTGTTTGTTTGTTTATATTTACTTACTTACTTACTTACTTACTTACTTACTTACTTACTTACTTACTTAATCCGACTTCTATGCCGCCCAATCCCGAAGGGCTCAGGGCAGCTTACAACAATATAAAATACAAAAAACAGTTAAAAAGAAGTCAAATATATAATCTAACTGTAAAACCTGGATTAAAACCCAAATAACTAACCAATCAGCATGCATACATATCTGTTGTGGTTGGCTCTGGCCCAACTCCTGCCCCAAGGAATGTGGAGGTGGATGTGGGGGAAACATCCACATGCCACAGGCCTGTTTTGCTCCCCGTTAGAATCTCCCGACCCTGTTCTCAAGAGGATTTGTTTATTCATTCATTATTTCCACTGGGCATGAAAGCCAACTCCCTAGCCATAAAGAACACAGACAATATTTGTAATGCAAATAAAAACATGGTTAAAACCAGAAAATATATCACAAGCTTATTCAAACACGTGGTATGAGATGAAAACCAGAACTACCTGAAATCATAGTTTGGATGCTAGACTAAGCCTGTTTAGGAGTTCAGATAAGAGTATACGGTATCTTTCTAGTGATGTCAGGAACATTCCTCCATACTTTACTCAATGAAAGCATTTCAAAACAGCATATGCCTCAGGCTTCCATTACATTATAGAACATTCTGAATGTAGCCTCCAAAATGTATTTTGGTAACTTTTGATTTTGAATTGTCATATAAATCTAGCCTGTAACACTCAGAACAAACAGCAGATAACAGCAAAGGGCTATAGAAAAACTACAACTTGTTTTGCAGCCCAGATAAGGTAGCATTAAGTACACTCGTAGCAGAATTGAAGGAAATAATGTGCGCTCTGGATCCTAACCAAAATTGGGAACTTCCACAAAAGTGGTTTATATCACTTTAGATTTAACTCTGAAACTGATGCATCTCCTAATGTCATTAGGTCTTATCTGGTTTGTTCAAAACTACAGCTGGTTTGCACAGCTTCTGGAAGTTCTATTTACTTCCTGATGATAATTCTTGCTTCATCACCTAGCTCCTGGATTAAAATAAACTATTACTCACATACCACACCTTCTCTTCAGCGTATTGCTGCTGCAGCTTGTTTCTTTAAATATGCTTTGTTAACAATTTATTTCCTTATAATTAATCCTCCCTCTTCAATTCAGCTTCTGCAGCACCATGATAACACCTACTTGGGAAATTGCTTGTTGGAAAGTTATCAAAACTAACGGGGTACCATTTCAGCTTCAACTCTCATATAGTTTTAAATGGAAGATTTCCCGGAAGCCTTTGGAAGATTTAAATTGGACTTTTGTGACTCCACAGATTGGTTTGATTTATGATGTTGCAGATAGATCATGTCCACATCTCTGGGCACTCCAATATACCTTTCCTTAGAATCAGATTTGAAGCACTCCACAGCACTATTGTTAAATACCTTAATTTACTTTTATCTTTTGATTGACTTGCCCTTATTTCTACCCTAAAAACCTATTTTTATTAGAAAACCGCCAGATGAACATACACAAATGTAGCTACTTAAAAAATGGGAGTTGATGTTGTTGTTTTTTGAAATGGGTAACAAAAATGTTGTTACTGTAAAACTGGTGGTATTCAAGAGACAAAAGACTGGTTAATATTTGTGTATGCTCCCACTGCTTTGCTGGATATGCTGAGGAAAAAATATGACCATGAACTGGAAATGCATTTGGAAGTTGGCAGAAGTGAATGTGATTGTTGATCAATTTCAAACTCTGTTGTGAAAGCCTGGAGGGTGGTGATGGAAAAGCTGTTAGACTGAAACTTTATTTAAGGAAGTCAAAGGAACATCCTCTTTTTTCTTCTCCCCTTCCATGAGACCAGTGTTTCCCAACCTTGGCAACTTGAAGATACAGTATTTGGACTTCAATTTGCTGGCTGGGGAATTCTGGGAATTGAAGTCCAAATATCTTCAAGTTGCCAAGGTTGGGAAACATTGCATTAGACTATCAGAAACACTTTTTCAAAAAGACCTTCTTGAACAATATGGAGTGAACTTTAGGGATAGGAGGAACAGAGAAAAAAATCTTAATTCATTAAACCATTAATGAGTTCATTAATTCATTTCATTCTATCTCTTAGGCTAAAGTTATCATCTTTTAAAACTTTATATAATCTCCTACCCTCTGCTGTTCTTACTACATATGTTCTGAGCAGACATATGTAGGATACTGCTGTTTCTAGTCAAACTTAAATATTACATTTTATTAACTAATTACATTTTATTAAATAACTTTTATTACATTTTATTAACATTTTATTACATTTTATTAATTAACATCAGTTGTAGTTAAAATGATGGAGACTCTACTCAAAAAGAGGATAAATCAGCACCTAAAAAACAATAACTTATTAGACCCAAATCAGCATGGCTTTACTGAAGGCAAATCATGTCAGACTAATCTCATTGATTTCTTTGACTATGTCACAAAGGTGTTGGATGAAGGTGGTGCCGTGGATATTGCCTACCTGGACTTCAGCAAAGCCTTTGATACGGTTCCACATAAAGAGCTGATAGATAAATTAGTGAAGATTGGACTTAATCCCTGGATAGTTCAATGGATTTGCAGCTGGCTGAAGTGTAGACATCAGAGAGTTATTGTTAATGGCGAGTATTCTGAGCAGAGTCAGGTTACAAGCGGTGTGCCACAAGGATCTGTTCTGGGTCCTATTCTTTTTAATATATTTGTGAGTGACATAGGGGAAGGTTTGGTAGGGAAGGTTTGCCTATTTGCCGATGACTCTAAAGTGTGCAATAGGGTTGATATTCCTGGAGGCGTCTGTAATATGGTAAATGATTTAGCTTTACTAGATAAATGGTCTAAGCAATGGAAACTGCAGTTTAATGTTTCCAAATGTAAAATAATGCACTTGAGGAAAAGGAATCCTCAATCTGAGTATTGTATTGGCAGTTCAGTGTTGGCAAATACTTCAAAAGAAAAGGATTTAGGGGTAGTGATTTCTGACAGTCTCAAAATGGGTGAACAGTGCAGTCAGGCGGTAGGGAAAGCAAGTAGGATGCTTGGCTGCATAGCTAGAGGTATAACAAGCAGGAAGAGGGAGATTATGATCCCACTATATAGAATGCTGGTGAGACCACATTTGGAATACTGTGTTCAGTTCTGGAGACCTCACCTACAAAAAGATATTGACAAAATTGAACGGGTCCAAAGACAGGCTACAAGAATGGTGGAAGGTCTTAAGCATAAAACGTATCAGGAAAGACTTCATGAACTCAATCTGTATAGTCTGGAGGACAGAAGGAAAAGGGGGGACATGATCGAAACATTTAAATATATTAAAGGGTTAAATAAGGTCCAGGAGGGAAGTGTTTTTAATAGGAAAGTGAACACAAGAACAAGGGGACACAATCTGAAGTTAGTTGGGGGAAAGATCAAAAGCAACATGAGAAAATATTATTTTACTGAAAGAGTAGTAGATCCTTGGAACAAACTTCCAGCAGATGTGGTAGATAAATCCACAGTAACTGAATTTAAACATGCCTGGGATAAACATATATCCATCCTAAGATAAAATACAGAAAATAGTATAAGGGCAGACTAGATGGACCATGAGGTCTTTTTCTGCCGTCAGACTTCTATGTTTCTATGTTTCTATGTTTCTAACTATGTGGGAAGCATCTTTCTTATTCAGAACAAAAGATATTTTATTAGTTAGTTCCACAAAAAAAAACTTAAACAAAACTTGCTTATAACATGCCCTAAAGGAAGTCACCATAAGAAAAATAGAAAGTTGCTTGCAGGAAATGGTTCCTTAAATAAACATTACACTGTTAACTTTGAATTAATTCTTATGAGCAAATTTTTTTACATATGAATCACAATATAAATTTTGCAAGGTTGAGTTAGACTTCTAAGTTCTTAAGCATTCTAAGATAGAATATTTGTTTAATTTCCAGAACAGAAACATGAAATCCAATTGTCCTGCATATAGTGATACTGGTGTACGGGAATAAAAATCACATACTTGCATATATTTGTGAGACTGCCAATAGCACCACATGCCTGTCAGCCCCCCTCCCATTCCTCCAGCTGGAGAAATGTCAGTTTCCATATCCTTAGGTTCTCATTGACATTTCCACAAAAGACATAGGCCTTTCTATATTTCAAATAGAAAACTGACAAATCTTAATGTAAATCAGTTATAAACAATCCCATCAAACTATTTTCTTTACTTGTAAACCAAAACAGAGAATTTAAAAGCAGCATTCCAAAAATCAAATCAACCATTTGGTGCCTGCAATATGAAAAATACTAAATAATAATAATAATAATAATAATAATAATAATAATAATAATAACAACAACAACAACAACAACAACAACAGAGTTGGGAGGGACCTTGGACGTCGTCTAGTCCAACCCCTCGCTTAGGCAGGAAACCCTACACTACATCAGACAGATGGTTATCCAACATCTGCTTTAAAACTTCCAGTGTTTGGGCATTCACAACTTCTGGAGGCAAGCTGTTCTGACTGTCAGGAAATTTCTCCTTAGTTCTAAGTTACTTCTCTCCTTGTTTAGTTTCCACCCATTGCTTCTTGTTCTACCCTCAGGTGCTTTAGAGAATAAGTCGACTCTTTCTTCTTTATGGCAACTCCTGAGATATTGGAACACTGCTATCATGTTTCCCCCTGGTCCTTCTTTTCATTAAACTGGCCGTGCCCAGTTCCTGCAACCGTTCTTCATATGTTTTAGCCTCCAGTCCTTTAATCATCTTTCTTGCTCTTCTCTGCACTTTTTCTAAAATCTCAATATCCCTTTTGCATCATGGTGCCCAAAACTGAATGCACTATTCCAAGTCTGGCCTTACCAAGGTCTTATAAAGTGGGATTAGCACTTCACGTCATCATATAATATGTCTGCAGTGCTGACACAAATATTATTATTATTATTATTATTATTATTATTATTATTATTATTATTTATTAGATTTGTATGCCGCCCCTCTCCGCAGATTCGGGGCGGCTCACAGCAACAATAAAACAATGTACAGTATAACAAATCTAATAATTTAAAAAACACTAAAAACCCCTTATTAAAAGCAAACATACACACAAACATATCATGCATAAACTGCATAGGCCCGGGGGAGATGTCTCAATTCCCCCATGTCTGACGGCAGAGGTGGGTTTTAAGGAGTTTACGAAAGGCAAGGAGGGTGGGGGCAATTCTAATCTCTGGGGGGAGCTGGTTCCAGAGGGTCGGGGCTGCCACAGAGAAGGCTCTTCCCCTGGGTCCCACCAAACAACATTCTTTAGTCGATGGGACCCGGAGAAGGCCAACTCTGTGGGACCTAACCGGTCGCTGGCATTCGTGCGGCAGAAGGCGGTCCCAGAGATATTACTAAAGATATTTTTCAGATCAGAGAAGGTTGCAAATGGTGATCACAAAATCACAGGACACTGCAACCATTATAAGTGCAAGCTAATTGCTAAGCGCCCGGATTAGAATCACAGGGCTGGGGGAGGGGGGATGGAATTTTGAGGACTGGCCAGTGAAGGGCTACCAATTTTTTTACTACCACACTGTGGGCGTGGCATATGCATTTTTTTAAACAACTTTCAGTGCAAATTGGGTGTTCTGGGGTGGAATTCCATTTTCACTACCCCACTGCGTTCCCTCCCCCCGTCCGGGCAGAAGCCCACCCCTGGGACTGGCCATAAGTACAACTCATTCAGAGCCATTGTAACTGAATGGTCTCTGAACACAGTTAACACAGGAATAGCTTTGCTTTAATCATAAAGCAAAAAAGCATACAATAGCATATCTGGTTTTTTTTAAAAATCTTTACGAAATAAACACTATTGCAAAAATAGTACATTTAGTTTAAAATCGTGAAATATTTGTTGAGAAATAAATGCACTAAAACGTTTAACCTACTTGTTCTGTCCTATAGTTTCAAAATCTTTCACAATTATCTGCAGGGATGATGAAATATCCAGTGGTAATCCCTTCAAATCAAATTCAAGAATCTGCGGGAAAAGGATTACAATAGTCATTAAAACTGATTTAACCCAGAACTGAACATATACAAGTAGGAAATGAAAATATTTCAGGAATAAGTACAGTATTTTAAATACATATTTTTAAAACTCGGTTATCACACAAGGATGAATTTTTAACATTTGTTGAGCTACGATACAAATATCATCTATCAGATGTAACTCAATTTATAGCTAGATATCTTAATAATTATTAATAAATGTTAATTTTATTAACCAGAAGACCACAACAGCAGCATTTTTAATGTCAGGTTTCCCAGTAACATCTCCAACAAGAGAAAACTCTGAGGCTCGAATCCATCTTGGGGGTTAGGTCTTCAGGCTTCTCAGAAACCAAAGATATTTTAAATAGAACTAGTTAAATCTTTTAAAACTAAAAATAACCCCTATCATTAGTTTCTATAAATATTTATTATCAATAAATGAATTTGATATGCAGATAGCAAGAGATCGGTGTAATAAAGAACTATAGTTTCCTATATTGTCTAGAGCAGTGATGGCGAACCTTTTTTTTCCTCGGGTGCTGAAAGAGCGTGGGTGTGCATTTTGTGCATGCCCGAGTGCCCATACCTATAATTCAATGCCTAGGGAGTGTGAAAACAGCTTCCCCTGACCCCCAGAGGTCCTCTGGAGGCTGGGAACAGCCTATTTCCCAACTTTTGGTGGGCCCAGTAGGCTCGTGTTTCACCCTCCCCAAGGCTTTCCTGGAGCCAGGGGAGGGTAAAAAATGTCTCCCCCATCCCCCCAGAAGCTCTCTGGAAACCAAAAATACCCTCTGTATGAGCCAAAAATCAGCTGGCCAATACACACATGCACTTTGGAGCTGAGCTAGGGCAACAGCTCACGTGCCAGCAGAGGTGGCGCCGCATGCCACCTGTGGCACCCGTGCCATAGGTTCACCATCATTGGTCTAGAGCAGCGGTCCCCAAACTACAGCCCGTGGGCCGGATGCGGCCCGCTGAGGCAATTTACCCGGCCCGCGGCAACGTACGAGATTTTACCATCTATATACAGTACTAAGTTCCCAAATCTCCCCTCCACTCTGCTGCTGAGCCTCTGGCGGCGGCAAGGAAGAGGAAAGCCAAGGGGCGGGGAGGAAAGCACCCTATGGCAGAGCAGTAACAGTTCCTCTCCCTAAAGGCGAGAAAGAAATTGGCCAATTGCTTTCCTCCCCACCCCCTGGCTTTCCACCTCCTCCTCCTCCAAAAGCCCTGCAAGAGCGTCTGGAGGGGCCAGTAAACAAGCCATCATGACCCCCCCGCGCACTAACTTGTTAACGTCCATGCCGTCCCGGATCGCAGGGAGGGGAGCTTTTCCCCGGCCAGGCAACGGCGAGGCCCTTCCGATGCTTGCCCGCCGCCCAGGCCCCATGCTTGGAGCCGGGGGGCAATGGGCCTAGCCTCGGCTTACTTGGCCCCGGTGCGGCCGAAGCGCGGGGTGGAGTAGGCGGCGGTGGCAACTGCTTCAGGCCCACCCCCGAGCTGAGCTTCCTTTGGCTTCCTTCGAGGCCCAGCTGCAAAGCTCACCTGCCGCCTCGAAGGAAGCCAAAGGAAGCTCAGCTCAATGAGGACCGGCTGTTGGTCCCTTGAAGCTGCCGCTGCTGCCGCCCACTGCGGAGATCCCTTCGCCCGAACGGAGGCAGCGATGGCGGGCTCAAGGGACCAAGAGCTGGTCTTTCTCGGGGCTGAATTGTTGCAGCCTCTGAGACCGCCTCCAGGCGAAGGGATCTCCTCGGTGGGCGGCCTCGGAGGCTGCAGCATTGCAGCTCCGAAAAGGACCGGCAGTTGGTCCCTCGAAGCTGCCACTACTGCCGCCCACTGCGGAGATCCCTTTGCCCGAACGGAGGCAGCGGTGGTGGACTCAAGGGACCAAGAGCCGGTCTTTCTCGGGGCTGAATTGTTGCAGCCTCTGCGTCCGCCTCCGCCTCCGGGCGAAGGGATCTCCTCGATGGGCAACCTCGGAGGCTGCAGCAATGCAGCCCCGAAAAGGACCGGCTGTTGGTCCCTTGAACCCGCCTCCGCCTCCGTTCGGGCAAAGGGATCTCCGCAGTGGGCGGCGGCGGCGGCAGCTTCAAGGGACCAACAGCCAGTCCTTCTCGGAGTTGCGTTGCTGCAGCCTCCGAAGCCACCCACCGAGGAGATCCCTTCGCCCGGAAGTGGATGCGGCCACAGAGGCTGCAACAATTCAGCCCTGAGAAAGACCGGCTCTTGGTCCCTTCTTGGAGCTTCTGCTTGCAGCCGACTGCCCCGCAGCGTGTTGCAGGGCAGAAAAAAAAAGAAGAGAGGAAGGAAGAGAGAAGAAAAGTAGAGAGAGAGAGAGATAGAAAGCAAGAGAGAGAGAGAAAGAAAGCAAGAGAGAGAGAGAGAATACAAGTGAGAGGGGGAGGGAATGTGAGAGAGAAAAAGAGAAAAATGAGAAAATGATGGAGGGAGAGAAGGAGGGAGAGGGAAGAGAGAAGTGGGAAGGAGGGAGGGAGGGAAAGAAGCAGAAATGGAGGGAAAAGGAAGGAAGGAAAGGAAGAAGGAAGGAAGGAAGGAAGAAGAAATGGAGGGAACAAGGAAGGAAGGAAGAATGAAATGAATGGAGGGGCGGAGGAAGGAAGGACTTTTTTGGGGGGGTGTAATTTTTTTTAAATTTTTCTCTCAACCATACATTCAAACAATACAATGTACCATCTAATTTTCCCTGAATAAAATGTCAGTAACTAATATCAATCATCAAAAAAGTTGCAAAAGTTTTTTTTCTAATGTTGTCATCCAGATACATAATTTTCTTTTAATTAAGTTCCCTCCTTAATGTTCCTTCAAAAAGTACAACACCAATTATATTTCTAACTTATTAACCATTATGCCAAAGTGCTTCCTTCTCTCTTTATATATTTTTCTATAAATATTTTTATACATTTTTCTATAAACCAAGAAAACCTTGTATAGCCAATCAGATGTTAACAAAAGAAAATTAAATACAAAACAAACATGTATGAATTTCAGACTTCTTCCCCCCCTCTAAATAGTACATTCCCATTTTGTTTTTTTACGTTAAAACAAGGTATGTGCAGTGTGCATAGGGATTTGTTCATAGTTTTTTTTTTATAGTCCGGCCCTCCAACAGTCTGAGGGACAGTGAACTGGCACCCTGTGTAAAAAGTTTGGGGACCCCTGGTCTAGAGTAACAATGGGAATGTCTTAACTTCTACACCTAGTCCATGGGCCTAACTTACAATACTGTATATACAACTGAAATTAATATTTAGAATGTATTTTACTCCATTATGTTTTTATGGAAAAGGATTATATAGCAGAATATTGTGTTTATGTAATACAGTGATCCCTCGATTTTCGCGATCTCAATCTTCGCGAAACGCTATATCGCGATTTTTCCACCCGATGACGTCACTCCTTTCCTTTCTCATCTTTCTTTCTCTCTCTCTTTCTCTATCTTGCTTCTTCCTCTCTCACACTCTCTTCCTCCCTCTCTCATCTCTTTCTTTCCTTCTCTCTCTTTCTCTATCTCTCCCCCTCTTGCTCTCGAGCGGCAAGCGAGCAGCCGGGCGGGCGGGTGAACGGGCAAGCGGCAAGCAAGCGGCTGGGTGGGCGGGTGAACGGGCAAGCGGCAAGCCACAAGCGAGCGGCTGGGTGGGCGAGTGACGGGCAAGCGGCAAGCGAGCAGCCGGGCGGGCGGGTAAACGGGCAAGCGGCAAGCGAGCGGCCGGGTGGGCGGGTGATGGGCAAGCGGCAAGCGGCAAGCGATCTTGGGGTTTCCCCTTTGCCTGGGCGGCGGGAAGACCCAGGGAAGGTTCCTTCGGCCGCCCAGCAGCTGATCTGCTCCGCAGCGTGGCAGCAGCGAGGAGCCGAAGATGGGGTTGGCAATGGGGAAACCCCATCTTTGGCTCCTCGCTGCTGCCGCGCTGCGGAGCAGATCAGCTGCTGGGCGGCCGAAGGAACCTTCCCTGGGTGCCGCCCGCCGCCCACGCAAACTCCACCATCTGCGCATGCGCAGATGGTGTTTTTACTTCCGCAACCCTACATCGCGAAAAATCGATTATCGCGAGGGGTCTTGGAACGGAACCCTCGCGATACTCGAGGGATCACTGTACTTCTTTAAAACACATGTTTTTACAATGTCCTCAAACAAAAATTCAAAATAAATTAAAATCTGTGTCCACAGATTGGCACCGACCAATCTGGTTTGATGATGTCATCGTGATGTCACTAGTGGGTTGCTACCAGTTCAGGCGAACTAGTCCAAACCGGTCTGAACCCAGCCTGCATAGTTTTTAATCAAATCATTGCACTTGTTAAGTGAATCATGCAGTTTTTAAGCAAATCTGGCTTACCCCTTTGACTTTGTTTATTGGAAGCCAAGTGGGAAGGTTACAAAATACAAATGGTGATCCTATGACCCAGGACAGTATAATTGTCATAAATACATGCCAGTTGCCAAGCACCTGAATTTTTACCATGTGACCATGGGGATGCTGCAATGGTCATAAGCGTGAAAACTGGTCACAAATAACTTTTTTTCAGTGCTATTTTAACTGAACAGTCACTAAATAAGTGGTGTAAATTGAGGATTACCTGTAGTCCAAAAATAAAAAACCCAACGTGTGTGGGATATTGTTTTTTAAATCAATTGGGAAACAAGTGTGTTATTATAGTTAATTTTTAAACAACAAAACATGACAAACACCAACATGCAACATATATTCCCTTTTAACGGCAGTTTCATAATGGTAATATTCTATTATTTACATTTCCCCCCTATTATTCTTTAAATATATTTATCCTTATTAATCCATTATCCCTTATTTCTATATATATTTCTTCACACATATTAGTTATAGCTTTACATTATTTTACAAACATTATATCTTTTATGTCATTTCCCCATTCAATCTTTTTTACTATTTCTACTCTCCAGGCAGTTATATCATTTGCTCCATACTGCATAGTAATCTGTGTCTTCCTTTTCCTTTATTTCTTTTGCTAGCTTATCCATCTGTGCAGAGTCCAGAATTATTCTTCTCAGTTCTTCCTCAGTTTGCACGTTATCATTTTTCCAGTTCTGTGCATATATTATTCTTGCATCCATAATTATATGTAAAATTAGATATTGTATTTCTTTAATGTATTTTATATTAAGTATTCCCAACAAAAATGTCTCCGCTTTCCAATCTGTGGGTTGGTCGATTATGTCTTCCAACCATTTTCTTAATTTTGGCCCAATATTTTTTTGCAGATGGACATGTCCACCATAGATGGCAATACATTCTGTATACTTTTTTACGGAAACATCTTAGCAAGCCTTGTTGGTGGAAGATGTCATAGAAACATAGAAACACAGAAGATTGACAGCAGAAAAAGATCTCATGGTCCATCTAGTCCAGTGTTTCCCAACCTGTGTGCCGCGGCACACTGGTGTGCCGCGAGACATGGTCAGGTGTGCCGCGAGGCGGAGGCCAGCAAAGGTTGTTTTGAAAGTCGGCCCCCTCGCGCGCATGGCTTTTCCTTGCTAATAGCGGCGGGCAATAGCCAGGGGAGGGGCAGCTTCTGCAAGTGGGAGCTCCAGGGCTGAGGCTTCCACTTGTGGCTGTCCCCACCCGATCCGTCCTTCTCTCCGGCTTTCTTGGGGCGCGGCTCCTCCCACAGCTGTGGCTGCAGCGGCGCTGGTGATCCGTCCGCTAGCCGCTCCGAGCGCTGTGGGAACGCCCACCCCTCTCACAATCCCGCTCAGTCTTCTCGGCCACCTACATGCTGCGGGAAGCCCAGGAAAACCAAGCAGAGCCCCAGGCCAGGCAGAAGAATGCCGCTGCCTTGCTATCCCGCTTCTCTCTGGCCATGCGGTTGCAGAAGCAAGCTCTCCCCCCTCACACGCACACTTTCGGCTGGGCAGGGGGCAAAGCCGACCCCCTGGCTGCTGGCGAAGGAGGTTCGCTCGAGCCTCAGAAAGGAGGTGGATTCAGGCAAAGAGCCTGGTGCAACGGGCGCAGCGTTGGAAAGCGAGCGGGCGGTGGGGGCGCTTCGCTTCTGCCTTCCTGAGGCGCTTTTTTTGGGCTCCGCGTCCGGCGAGTTTCTGCCTTGCCTTGCCTACTTAATGCGGCTGGAGAGATGCTAATTCCCATCCCAAACAGTCCGTCTTTTCCCTCAGGAGTGGGTGGGCGTTTTGTCCCTGGCAGCATCAGGAGGACAACAGATGACTAATCGCACCAGAGAACAAGAGAGAGAAAGCATGAGAGAGAAAGAAAATAAGAGAGAGAACGAGAGAGCAAAAGAGAGAGAGAGAGGTGCTTTTTGAAGCATATGGTAAAAAGCACCCAAATAATAAGAAACCCCCCCCAGCCCACACCTGTTTTTGAAAAGAATAAAAGAGGAAAAAAAACCAGCCCTCAACTGGTTTTGGAAATGGTTCGAGTGTGTATACACATACACGCATAAAGATGGGAGAGAGACAGGGATGGAAAAAGAGGAGAAGTGAGAGGGAGAAGGAATGAGGGAAAAAGGGAGGAAGAGAGAGAAATGAGAAACATGAGAGGGAAAAGGGGGAAAGACAGGAGAAGTACCCAGAAATGAGAGAGCGGTATAAATTTGAGGAGGGATGATTGATGATTGACTGTATTTATAAGAGGATGTTACATGGGATTGTATATATGAGGGGGTTATGTATGTATGTATGTATGTATGTATGTATGTATGTATGTATGTATGTATGTATGTATTTATTTATTTATTTATTTATTTATTAGATTTGTGTCATTTTGGTTGGTGGTGTGCCCCAGGATTTTGTAAATGTAAAAAATGTGCCGCGGCTCAAAAAAGGTTGAAAATCACTGATCTAGTCTGCCCTTATGCTATTTCCTGTATTTTGTCTTAGGATGGATATATGTTTATCCCAGGAATGTTTAAATTCAGTTACTGTGGATTTACCAACCGCGTCTGCTGAAAGTTTGTTCCAAGCATCTACTACTCTTCATGTCATCTGTAAAACATCTTCAACTGGTTTTCCTTGAATGCCAACGACATAGTCTATTTTATATTTATTTCCCACATTTTTTCCTATTTCTCCAATTCTATATTATATCTTTTTAAAATTGCCCATTCAATCATTGTTTCTTTGACAACCTTTTTTTGTTATTAATTTGGATTTATTTTTAGTGATCGTAATCCTTGCTACCTCACCAAATTCTTCTACTTTTTGAATCAGTTTAGAATCAGTTTTCTAATGGGTCTTCCAACATAAGCAAATGTGTTATTGATGGGGAGTGATCAGTTTGGGGTTGCTTCCTAATATTTTTGGGTTACTGTAGACAAGCAGTTGTGAAATTTAGAATGGATAATCAGAAAGGAAAGAAACATTAGGTATATTTCACAAGTGAATTGTGCAGCAACGAACCCGCCCCCTCCTACTTGCAATGCTATTATTCCTATTATCTAGCTATGTTGCCTTCCCTTTTCTAGTTTAGGATTAGAGTTAGAGTTAGTTTAAGATGTAAGTACGGTATGTATGAAAGTATGAAACACTAGCTTCACATATGCTGTGTAACCTTTGCATCCCTGATCTTACACTCAGCAAACTTTAGCAAGGTATGATTTTCCACTTGTTTTCTGGAGGGGAACAGAAGTCAAACTTCAAGAAAATGTTAGGGACAAAAGAAAACAACCCACTCAGATACCCCCCTTCCCCAAAATCTAGATTAAATAAAACAACAACTAAACCATAGCAATTGCATCCCTGCAGCCCTTGGCTGTCTCAAATAATGAAACCTCCAGACAAAAGATTTCTTGCCCAGACAAAGATTCTAGAGGTGCACACATCCACAATATTGACACATTTCAAAGTTGATTCCAAATAATGATTGGTTTGTTTGTTTGATTCCCAGAAATTGTAAGTGATGCTGATGCAGATGTCGAAATAGTAATTTCTATAGAAATGGTAATGTTGCCTATCTAAACATTTTGAAATATTCAAGTGCTCTGGTATGATTAGGTTGATTTTATTGACAATTGGAAACAAATGCTGGTTTTCGGGGGGGGGGGGATGTAAAACGGTCACATGACCATGGGACTCTACAAATATCCCTAGATGTATGTCCCATGCCCATGGGTGGCAATCAGAACTTTGGAAATTTGGGTCCAAAGTGTCCTTGTAGGTCCATCAAACTCTTGATAAGCACACTGGTTGTAGGTCGAGGATAGTTATTTCAAATCTTACTCCACAATTTGAAATGCTTTTTTCCCTAAAAGTGGCTGTTCCTTTTCAGTAATCATAGTCAGGAACTATTAAAAAAGGCCCTTAAGAGCCATATGTTTTTGTACTTATCAGAGTATGCCAAGGGCCGTCGGCCTCCTACCGGGCCAGCGGTGTTTGCGGTGTGGGCCGCCATCTTGGGGGTGGAGCCTGAGGCCCTGCGTCATCGACGGGGGCTGCAGTGATGTCATTGCAGTGCACGGGGCACCGATTGATCGAGGAGCGGCCGGGGTGGGGCGCCCTATATAAGGGGCCTGCTCGTGGTGCCGCTCCTCTTTGTTCTTCTGTCTCCAGGCGGAGACACGCGCCCACCCTCCCTCTGTTACAGGGTGCATATGATGGGTCACCCCTTGGGGGGCCGAGTAGGAATTTTTGGCAGTCATAGTAGATTGGCCTAACTGTGGCTGTTGTACTCACCAGCTAGTTTCCCCCCCCCAAGGTCATTGGGGGAGGGGGTGAAAGGGGGCGGAAATGGGCGCAAGCAGCAACTGTGTGATCTCCTTTAAGGGCACCTCTAATGAGGTGAGAGACGACCTCGTTCTCGTACCACAGGGCTCGACCGGCTTGGGTATGGGAAGGGGGCCACACCCTGGGGCTCGCTGGCTGGGGCTTCCCAGAGACCAGGGGTGAGCCATCCCACATGCCATGGGGGCGTGGCATGGGGTAGGGGGCAGGTGTAAGGATACCACTCCCCTACGCCCAGGCAAGGAGCTTTCGCCCGAGAGTTGCTCAGAAAAGGTTTGTGACAGTTGACTCTGCCCCCATTTTGATTTATTCACCCCTGCAGGTCATGTGATTTAAATGGTTAATTCATTAATTGATAATGAATTAATAAAGTGACCCCATTACTGTATACCCAAATGTTCTGTGTCCGAGTGTTACTCCGCCTTCGCCGCAAAAGCTGTCACTGCCACAATCATCAAACAAACAATGGCCAGAAGACTCCAAAACATTACTATGTGATTTGACATGTGCCAGGAAGTCCTTAAGTCTGAAAAATAAATAACTCCTCAAATATGATCACTGACTGCAAAAAGACTGCCTCCATGAGCATCCACCAGGAGAGCAATGGAGATTGCAAAGGATGATGTGTTTAATGAGGTCTCATGCAAATGCAGTAAATTACATCAAACATTGGGATGTAAATATATAACGGTGATTTTTGCATAATTATCTCATTGCACACAGGCCATCATTTTGGCAGTCTGTGGTCTGCTGCAGAGGCTGCTAGCCACTAATTACAACCTTAGCAGGACAGGAAGAAATTCTACTTCTGAACAGAGCAGAAACATACAACATATGTGTTTCTCACTGTCTTCTTGCTTGCAGCAAAGTCATGTGACTGAATCCTATTACACCGATTGTGCTCTTTCCTACATTAGAGGCACAGAAAGATCAAGTTACCTCATTCCAAACAGGGTTGAGTTCATTATCAATTTTCTTTGTTTTCTTTTTCTCATCTAGGAATAAACAAAGTTATGCGTTACTATTGTGGAAAAATAGTTTTTAAAACTCCATTACAATTTTTTTAAAAAAAATCTTTTTCATGGCTATGATAATTACTCATTGGTAGATTACATCTTTACTTATGTGGACACACCTATAACATTTCCAAATGCTTCCTTCTTCTTCTTTTTTTTGCAACACTACCCAAGATTCCAAGAACCGTTGTAAAATATATAATATTTATCCAGCTTTGACATTTTTACAGCAATGGCTCTCAAACATATCGGTCGCAGAACACTTGTACAGTTTTAAAAATTATTTGAGGATCCCAAAGAGCTTTGGTTTATGAGGATTATACCTATTGATATTTACTATAAGAAATTAAAATTGAAATGTTTTAAAATATTTGTTTGACTTAGAAGATCTTATGTTGATAGAGGTATATCAGCAGATATTATTTTTCCTACTGATGATCTTTATCCTACCTCTAATACTCTTTTCTGTGTCATGGCAATCACCTCTCATCTTTGTTAGCAATCTTTGTTAGCAGTAAATGGCTCATCCCCCATCTTTACAAATCGCACCTCAAACTCTCTCAACAACCTAACTCAAATCAACTTCACTGTAGACCGCATTGAAAAAGCAATCCGTGACCTCAAACCTTCCCTATCAGTTGGACCAGACGGTCTTTGTGCATATTTCCTAAAAAAGCTTTCTTATGCTATAGCTGAACCTCTAAGCATTGTCTTCCAAAAATCCTTCAGGACCAGCACACTCCCCAAGCTATGGTCAAAAGCAATGGTCATCCCCATGACAAACTACTCCTAAAACTCAAATCCTATGGCATCTCAGGATTCCTCCACAGCTGGATTACTGCATTCCTGTCAAACAGGCAACAAGTTGTCAAAATTGGAAGCGCCATTTCCACCCCTGTCCCTGTCAAAAGTGGTGTTCCCCAGGGCAGTGTACTAGGTCCTACTCTTTTCATTCTCTACATCAATGACCTCTGCGATCATATCACAAGCAACTGTGTTCTTTTTGCCAATGATGTAAAACTTTTCAACACCACTGACAACACATTTACTTTCCAAAAAGACCTTGACTTTGTCTCAGATTGGTCTAACACCTGGCAACTTCAAATACCAACCAACAAATGCTCTACCCTCCACATCGGCAAAAAGAATCCAAACCTCATATATAAACTGAATAAACAAATTCTCACAGCCAACCCACACTCAGTAAAAGACCTTGGAATACTAATATCAAATGACCTAAGTGCTAAATCCCACTGTAACAATATCGCCAAAAGGGCTTCTAGAGTTGTTCACCTGATCCTACGTAGCTTCTGCTCCGGCAATCTCACACTACTCACAAGAGCCTACAAAAGTTTTGCCAGACCCATCCTTGAATACAGCTCATCTGTCTGGAACCCATACCACATCTCAGACATCAATACCCTTGAAAACGTTCAAAGATATTTCACCAGAAGAGCCCTACGAAAATAGACTAACAATCTGGGTCTAGAAAGCGTAGAACTACGGTGCCTAAAACATGATTTAAGTATTGCCCACAAGATCATATGCTGCAACGTCCTACCAGTCAATGACTACTTCAGCTTCAACCACAACAACACAAGAGCATGCAACAGATTCAAACTTAATATTAACCGCTCCAAACTTGACTGTAAAAAATATGACTTTAACAATCGAGTTGTCGAAGCGTGGAACTCATTACCGGACTCAATAGTGTCAACCTCTAACCCCCAACATTTCTCCCTTAGACTATCCACGATTGACCTCTCCAGGTTTCTAAGAGGTCAGTAAGGGGCGTACATAAGTGCACTAGTGTGCCTTTCGTCCCCTGTCCCATTGTCTTTCCTTTATCTCATATCTCATATATATTTTCTTCCTTTCATATATCTTCTCTATTTTTACATATTATCTTTATATATATTACTTCATGTCTATTCTCTTCCATATGTATTGTGTATTGGACAAATGAATAAATAAAATAAAAAAAATAAAAAAATCTAAGATAGTTGATTTTTAAAGTGTGTTCTGGGGCAGAATGGGACAACTCATTGAGGCCAGCTGGCTGCAGTTAATTGACCACAGCTAATTCCACACAGGTCAACTCACCATGGCTAACTTGCCACAGGACAGCAGGACAATTCAACAATTTAATTATTTAAAATAAGCAAAATGTTATTTTAACTTTTTTCATTCACATTTCATTTTATCCCTCCTTGGCATCTTTTCTTTAATGATTCTATTCTACTATTTCTTTGATGTTAGTGTAACTCTTGTCCCACGGCGAGATGTCCCATTGGGAACTGGCCATGGTGAATTGTCCTGCAGCGAGTTGGTCACAGCAAGTTGGCTGCAGCGAGTTGGCCATGGCAAAGATAAATTTCCATGTGAGATTCAGAAGATTATCCCTTGAGCTATTCCCCCCTCCCCCGTGTGATTCTAACTATATTAACTTTGGGATAGATCACTGCTAATCAATCTCAAGAGCTCTAATATGGACTTCAACTTCCATAATTTCCCAGTCACTCATGCTTAAAAGTTAATCTTTTCTCAAATCTCAATCTCAGAAAGTCCTAAAATTTCTGAGATTGAGAAACATTGGACTAAATAATTATTAATATATTTTAGCTCTGATAAATAGAAGGACAGTCTAACCATTGCAAAAGATGGACATTTAACCTCAATAAATTTTACATTGACTAAACATAGATAAAAATTTCACAGAAACTCGGTATTTTTAAAGTCAAATCCATACTTTTAATCTATAAAATGTCTAACAGAAATAAGAAAAAAATATAGTAATTCTATTCTAAATAAGCCAGCTATTATAGCATGCATTGCACCAAATCTCTTTTAAAAAGTAATGGAAGGATTTAATAGTGATTTAAAACAAAACAAAACAAGGATGCCTCAGATTTATATTTTCTTTTTGCATAGCTTCCATGAAATTTCTTTCTACATAGCTTACATGAAATTCAATTATAGAACATAGTACTTCTGCTAGATATGTGTAGGAAGTGCAGAAAATTTGGTCCTTATTTAGTCAGGGTGGAAACTAGTGATTCATATTCCTGTAATAAAACTGTGGCAGGAATTAACATTTTTTTTAAAAAAGGAGTGTGTTAGATACTAGCTCAGGCTAGACCACAAAAGATTTGCAAGTCCTGTTGAACAATATCAGCTGTAATGTTATATTTAAGCTAAAAACCTATTATAATCCCATGCAGTTTTGCCATTATTTAATATTAGCATACATTGTTACAATTGAATTGGACCCAACATTTTCCACAATTATACTTTGAAATCTCAAAGTATGAGCTTATCACATATTTTTGGAAGAGAAGTGCTAACTTTGTTAAATTTGCACACATTGTATATTTATCTAAGAGTAATCCTTACTGAGATAAAGCTGTGAGGTATCATAAAACATTGAGAGCTCCAATTTATATAATCTTCATTTATTCTGTTTGGGTGAATTTTTAAGCAAATCAGCAATAAACAATACCAATTTATCCATTGTGGTTGTATTGAATTCACTTGGGACGATTTCACAACACCTTCTGCCTGGAGGGAGGAGACCTATCACTTTGAACAGATCTCTTGCAATGAACATTTGAAATTGGTTCAAATTGAACTTGAATTTATGAATTTGAACCAACTCTAAACTACAGATATTAATAGTTATCTTATTCAGGATATTCCATCCCATCCCATTCTCTCCCCTGCTCCCCAACTTTTCCATTATTCAAGCAATTTCCTCATTAGCATCTTCATAATATTATTCAGCCCTCACTAAAGTAATATGAAGCTTGTCTTTATTATATTCATTTTGGCACAACAATGAACGGATAACTGTATAATGCTGTAAGTCTCTAGTGGGGAAATGACCTCAATTGTTATTCCATGGCACCAGGGCCACCATCAGGAATTTTGGGGCCCCATTCAGCCTAAGTGTCTGGGGGCCCCCCACCATTTTAAAACTATTTTAAGTCGCCAAGCCACTCCATCCCCTGGGATCATTTCCTGCTTTACGCCAAGCGAGGCGGTCCCATAGGCCAGTGCTTCCCAACCTTGGCAACTTGAAGATATCTGGACTTTAACTCCCAGAATTCCCCAGCCAGCGAATGCTGGCTGGGGAATTCTGGGAGTTGAAGTCCAGATATCTTCAAGTTGTCAAGGTTGGGAAGCACTGCCATAGGCTATTTCAGGAACTGGGTTAAGCCGATTGTGTGGACTCGTCCAGGAGAAAGAAAGAAGCAGGAGTGACAAGCGGAAGAAAGATCCTCCTGGCATCGGTCAGGCAGAGCGAGGCTTATTTACGGCTCCTTGGCTTCTCCCTTCTTGTTGACAAAACCATGTGCTTTCTAGCGAGGGGAGGGGGGAGGGGGATCCCACACCCGGCAGCCACCGGCGAGGAGCTGGAAAGGACGAGGGGAGAGAAAAAGCAGGGTACCAGCAGTCGGGCGGGTGTCTTGAGGGGGCACTCCCACCTGGAAGGAAGGGAAAAAAGGCGAGGGCGAGCTATGAAGGAAGGAGGGAGGGTGGAAGGAAGGAAGAAAGGAAGGAAGGAAGGAATGGTAAAAGGGGCGATCAAGAGAGGAATGGGTGAATGAATGGACGGAGGGTGGGAAGGAAGGAAGGAAAGAGGGAAGGGACAGGAACAGAGGAAGGGTGCAAAGAAAGCAAGGAAAGGTGTGAAAGGGGAGAGTAAGAGAGGAAGGAGTGAAAGAAGGGAGTGAGGGAGGAAAGAAGGGAGGAAGGAGAAGGAAAGCAAGAAATGGAGGGAGGGAAGGAAAGAAAAAAAGAAAGAAAGAAAGGGGGAAGGGACAGGAACAGAGGAAGGAAGGAAGGAAACTTATGAAAGGGGAGAGTAAGAGAGGAAGGACTGAAGGAAGGAAGGGAGGGAAGAAGGTAGGAAGGAGAAAGAAAAGAAGAAATAGAGGAAGGGAAGGTAAAAGAGAGAAAGAAAAGGAGCAAGAAAGAGAAAGAAAGAAAGAAAGAGAATGAAAGAGAAATAAAAAGAGAGAGGGGGAATGAAAGAAATGGAAGGAGGGAAGGAAGGAGAGAAAGCAAGAGAAAGAAAGAAAGCAAGATAAAGAAAAAAGAATGAAAGAGCCAGAGAGAAAGAGAGAAAGAAAGAAAAAGCAACGAAAGAAATTGTGATTTTTACTAGGCAGAGCGGCTGAGCCCGCCTCCTTGAAAAGACTACAACTCCCAAGAGGCACCGGGAGGGAAGTGTGGGCGAAGGGGGCGGGCGCCCGCGGAGTTGGTCGTGGGAATAGTAGAATGAAAAGGCAGCAAAATAAAGGCGAGTGAGTGAGGGAAGGGAATGTCGGGAGGGAATGGCTCACTGCTTTTCCACCCAGCCAGCCCCTTCCCACTGAGATGAGGGGGGGTCATGCGACTGCGGGGGGCCCTAATTGTTCAATTTCGCCGGGCCCGTTACACCACTCCCAGTAGTACCGGTCTATCGGCGGCCCTGCATGGCACTAACAATATTCTGTTCTTTAAATATGTGTCAATACAGCTGATTTGTATTTCAGCAAAATCTATTCTTTCCAGGTGGTTCTTAGCATATATAACCAGGACTAGAACATATTGGAGGCTGTTGGAGATTCTAACCATTCATTTTCAGTTAGCGTTAAATGCCACAAAAGACATTTTGTCTTTATCTCTTTCTAGGCTTCCACCAAGATGTCTCTTTTTCCTCCTACAATCTTTGTACTTCTGCAAACTCCAGAGATTTTTTCAGGCCTGCTGATACTTCTCCCTTGTGAGTGGGTGTATTTTGGGTACATAGCAACAACACAACCTGAACATCCCAAGATAAATTGGACAAGTATGAAGACACTGCTTCTATATATTTCATGGCAAGCCATTCTCCCATCCTTGTTTCCTGCAGGGTGTTCCAGTTTCTATTCTGTGAAAATGTCTCTGCTTGCAAATACTTTTCGTTCTAAGCCTTTAAACACGGCCTACAACCCATCCTCCTAGAAGTACAGCATGGATGCATCTTTAGTTTGCTTCTTCTTTGTTTAAAGTTTGTTCTATTGAAGGCTTCAATTAACATTTTCCATGGGAAAAAAAGCATGAATCACAGAGTAACTCTTGACCTTTATTCCAAACCTTTGTTTCAAAATATTCAGATTTAAACAATAAAATCAGCTGCATGGTGGGTGCACCAAATGCATCCCCGTCTAATTATATTCAGGGTTCCCCCCCCCCAATATGCCCAACAGGCAGAGAGGTTTTAGAGAGGGGATGAAGAATACTGACAATTTCTGTTGGTGCCTTTTATGCATCTTAATTATGGCTACAGAAAACCAATTGGGGAAAAAAATATTTATGGCCCCTTTGAAATATGCGTAGAAACCGGAAAACCAGCCTTAACTAATGAATGATTGATTCATTAAAAAGTTACAAAAGAAATCACCAGGCTTCATCTTCTTATAAATTAGAAGTCCCAGATTTTATTTTTATCTATTGATTTATATATTTATGCACCAAAAATTCCACCAGCTCTGAGTGGCTAATTTTGAAATAAAAGACGTGCAGTTAACTGTTTAATTATCATAAAAGATCAGAGATAATAAAGCCAGGCATTCCTTGTTCACCACACACCATTTGATAAAGACATTCACATTAGGGAAGAATCATTTTAAAAACAGAACAAAGTGAAGAATAAAAGAAATACTTTTCCCTCTATGTCATTTAAGCTTCACGTGTACATTTTAAAGGCTTAAGCCACAGTTCACCTTTAGCAATTCTACTAAATTTAGGAAGCAGAAATCCAGAGTACCACTAGATGGCAGCAGAGTAATATAGAAAAACTCATTTTAGTCCAGTCTTGGTACCCCTACTTTTTCTAATAAAATGAGTGTTCTTATTCAGTACACCACCAAGTAATATAACTGTCTTAGCTGGAATCTGTAGCCCAAACTGATATACATACTGAACAAAAAATTATTTTAATTGTCTAACATCCAACTAAACAGTGAGCCAAAGAACCAATATAAAGCCGCTACAAAATTTGCAAATACAATTCAAATCCTACTGCACTTTATATGATCCTTTACTTTTGATGAATGTACTAATAATTCAAATAAGATCATAGAAAAATTCTATTGGATAATTTAAATAGAATTTAAATATTTTAAATCATACACTTCCTACCAGCATTCAATCAATCAGTGCTAGCATTCCTGTGTAGCAGGTAGGAAAATTATTTATGTGCCAAAATATAATTCACTTGCCCATTCACTAAAACTGAAGGTGAATGTCCTAGATGCAAGTGCAATGAAATATGCTTCTCAAGGCACCTCAGGACATTTCCAGATTGTTCTTCATCATTAAAAAAAAGAAGCTCTTTGAAATCTTGTTCTAATCATGCCACAGAAAGAAAATTAGTTTTCCTTACCTTTAAAAATAATTGATACAATAGGATCTGGTTTTCCAAATGTATGTTTAGGGATATTTGCAGCTGATTCTACAATTACCCGAAGCATTGTTTCAAGCAAACTTTAAAAAGAAGCTGTTTTTGAAGTAGAATGTCCAGAGGGTTAAAAAAATATACTTGAGATCTCCAGGCTCCAGACTGAAATGCCAGGAGGAGGAGGAGGAAGAATAGGAGGAGGAGGAGACAAGAAGGAATGTGGCTCTGTTACAGCAACGGGAAGTTTACAGCAGAATTACCAAGTTTGTTACCAAAGCTAAAGAAAAGCTTCATTGATACCCATCATTTACAATTCCTGTCCATTAGATAACAAAACTTGAAATTGGATTGAAATTCACACATAAGCATGGTGCTTATTTACAAAGCGCGGTGCTTAGAAAGGGGGAAATGCTCTCTATGCAAATTATGAGCAAGAAATATGAACGTGCATAAAATAATTAGTGGGTTAAGGAATAACTCATTCAAATCCATCACATACTTTCCATTTTTTATGGCTATGGAAATAACAGCCAAACCAAGACATTTTTTTTAAAAAGCATGAACGTTTTCCTTTAAAAGTACATTCTTTCTTCGTGTTTGTGGTTTGAGTGTCATTCTCCTTTTTAATTCAGGAATGTTGCAAACAGTCTTAGATCGCCCCCTTCGGCAAAAGTCAACCTTGTACATAAATTCTAGAAGTCATCTCTAAATTTTGTGCAATCAGAGTTTGTAGGAAGAAGAAGAGAGGGGGATCAAACTCCAAAGATAAATTGTGAATGACCTGCTTTTCAGCATCCTGCCTGAAGCTAGAATAGCAGATTGGTTCTTCCACACACTGTGTGTTGCAGGGAATTTCCAAGTGGAGATTTCTGAATGGGAACCAACCACAAAGTATTACAGTATACCACTTACTGCAGATTTTCCTTCTAAACTGATTTGGGAAAAGAATGGGGAAACTGAAATATGTTGGGAAGATTTTGAATGGAATCCACTATTCATCACATCCTTGTGTCTAGTGATTAAGGCAGCAGGCTAGAAACCAGGAAATGCTCAGTTCTAACCCTGCTTTAAAAAGCCAGCTGGGTGATTTGGGGCCAGTCATCCATTCTCAGCCCAAGGAAGGAGAAAATAGCAAACCGATTTAAAAAATGCAAATTGTATGGACTTGCCCGGGCAGTTGCTAGGATTCCAGATTAGGTCTAAGACAGAAAGACAGACAGAGTAACAAATATATTTGGAAATTCTCCCAAATTCCAAATAGTCCAAGTACTTCTCATGCTACCTGTGCTAGACTGTTTACCTAGATATGTCTGCACAGGGTTCCTCCCTGTCTGGACTAATTCTATTGGCCTTTTTAGCGTTGTAATTGGTTATCCCATCATTAAGGTGGTTTCTGTAAGGACATAATATATGTCCTTACCAGAGATATATCAATATGAGACAAAAGTCAATCATGCTATGGTCACTGATAGAAAGGGGTTCTTTTATTTGTAGTCCGTAAATTGAGTGTAAGCTGTTGCAGAAGATGAGATCAAGACAATTGTTGAATTTATTATTGTCTGTAACTAATTGATCTAGCCCTAGACTAGTAATGACATTGTAAAGGCTTGAACATATGGGCTCAGTTGTACATTCGTTTAGGGTCCAGTTTATATGTGATAGGTTTAAGTCACCCAGAAATATAAGAGGATGTGGGTAGGAGGCTGCCCATGTTAGTAATAAGGTTAGCTTGTTCACATGTGTGATGTCATAATCAGGGACTCTATAACATAGTAGGAAGTGTGGTATGTAAGGAAAGTTCACAGATGATCGTTTCTGGAAGATCGAGTTGATGTTTAACTTGCAACTTTTTTAGGTTTATGATTTCTTATAGATGATTGCAACTCCACCACGTTACATGATCAGATTGGTAGACATGATAGTCTGTTACTGCGATAATGGAGTTGGGAAGGGATGCATTTAGCCCTGTTTCACAGATAAATATAATGTCAAATTTAGCAGTTTTTAGTAAGAGAAGAAATACAGGTGTTTTGTCAATGATGCTTCTTGAATTCATTAATTTGCATTTAAGATTAGAAGTGGTTTATATTGAGGAGGTTAGGGGCGTGCATATCTAGTTTTGGTTTATGGGAGGTTGGTTTTGGTTGAAGGTGGAGTGTAAGTTAGGATGTTTTTGGGTGATGATGGTTTGAAGGTTAGATGGTGGATTGTGGGGCTTAGTTTTGATGCAGCCAGCATGGTAGTCAATATACAGGTCGGTTTGTTCTTGGTCTTGGTGTTTTTTGAGATCTGCTCGGAGTTCACGGGATTGGATTTGTTGTTCAGCACATAAGTAAAGAAACTGAGGCGCCACATAGTTTGAAGTTGATGGAGATTAGCTCTGAAGAAAGAGGGAAGCAGATCAGCAGTAACCATACAGAGAAGTGAAGAAGCTTCTGCAAGGATGGTTTTTAAAATTAGAACAAAACCACAATCATTTCCTGAACAAGTAAAGAATAGGGCAAGTGAACCCATGGGATTGGTGCATTCAAAGATGATTTCTCACAATGCGGGAAAATATCTCTTCCTGTTCATTTCTCTGGGTGATCTGAAACAAGAACCAGTCCATTACCAAGCACCTTCTGTAAGTCGATGCTCCTGAGCCTTTGCACCAGTTTATATTTTATATTAAGTGCACCAGTTTATATTATGCCAAAGGCCAAGCAGCAAGGCACTTAGAACAAACCAGCTGAGACACCTGGTTCTTATTTTGTGTGTGCAATATGAGACAAATAGATTATCACAGTGGTGCTGCATTGCCTTGGAAAATATACCTGTGTATATTATTTACAACATGACTACCAGAACCTGGCTGCAAAAATCTAATTACGGTACTACAAGGTAAGAAGTTGTTCAAAGTTTTGTATCTCTTTGCTACCATCTAGTGCTGGCTCAGGATTGCAGTGTTCTGACCTATAGCCCTAATTGTTAGAATTTTCCTGTTCAAAAGAAAAACCTGATTGGTTTGAACTGAATTCAACTTTACACTCAGTGTATATATAGACTGAGATATCTTAAAGCGGGGGTGAAATGCTCCCGGTTCACTCATACCAGTTGCCGAAGAGCTGATCACAAAGGGCATGCAAGGCTACGCCCACCTACCCGGATGCCATTTGTAAAGGTATACAAATCTAATAAATAAAATAAATAAAATCTGGGCAGGTGGGCAGAGCCTCGTGCTCCCTTCGCGACTGGATGTCCAATGAACGACAGGCACAAGTGAACTGGAAGCATTTCACCCTGCATTAAACCATAATCTTTTGACTACAGCAACCCTACAATTGCTGGATTCATACATGTTAAAGACCCCTTTATAATTTTGTACAATATATGCATCCAATTAGTATGTCAGCAAAGCTGATTCTGAGTTTTTTCATGACATGGCTATCAGAAGGCACAGGCTAAAATTATAAAATTAAAATATGAGGCCACCCATCATTTCCTGAAAATTTTCAGGTTCAGAATCTCTGCTGGCTATTCTGCCAAAGAATCAGGATGGCAGCCCCAACCATGCACTCAAAGCATGTTCCTTTTTAGATGAAACACAGGTCACATACTGTAAAAGAGGGAGGAGCTTCAATCACAAAGATGATAACTTTTTGAAACCATCCTCTGGACACACCTGGATCTGTCTCCCCATTTCTCTTGGCAACACTGCCAGACCTGGTAGCAGATTCCCAAATATTAAGGAATATGTTGGGAAGGGAGAGATATCTGTATGATCAGAATGCTGTCAAGAGAAACCACAGCTATATACCCAGCCCAGTAGTGGGTTCTAAAATCCATTGCTACTGATCTGCACGCAGAAGCATCCCGGGTGGGTAGATGGAGCCTCCCACCACCGCAGCTACCGCTTCACAGAACCGGGCCAAACCAGGAGCAACCCACCACTGACCCAGTCCTAACAGAGCAGTGCCTTACCCACCTGCCAGTGTTAGAGCTACATGGTTATCATAAACCTGCTGGCCATTTCTCATAGATGCAGTCCCACCTGCAGACCAACACTGCAGGTCCTAATACCTGGGTGGATGAATAGGGAGGAAGCCTTCCTGGATAAGATGATGTGTGTGAGTTCTACCGGCAAGAGACATGGGGGCGGAGAACACTTGTCTCCCCCTTTATTTTTCCCATGGATGCAGGAATAGCAATATACTGTAGTAGAGGAAAAGCTGATCTTTTTAGTGCCAGTTCTCCCAATACTCAAACAATTAATCTCCTTCCCACCCCAAACCCAGAGGTTATGATTTGGCCCTTTGTCCCACTTCTTCTTTCAGAGGGAAAAAGAAATTGGGGTGGGGTGTTGGTTCCAAGAAAACTGGTGCCTCCTCTCGCTCTCCCATCTCTCCTGCCATCATCCAGGAAAAAAAGGAGATGAGAGAAGTAGAATAATCAATCTCTATCCGACTCCAGGTGCAAAATATGCAGAGCAGAAGGAAACTTCATATCAGTTTCCATTCCATAGAGCAATGATTCTAAGAGACAGAAAACTAATAGTAATGTACCCATTTCTTCTTTTCTTAACCCCTGTAACACTGCAACCCACTGCCTAAGGTGGAGGAAGGGGAGAGAAGCAGTGCAGGAGGACCATCTGTCAAAATGATCTCATGGTTGGGTCAGTAAAATCATGGATTTTCAGCTTCCAATAATTGGCATCCACTGGGGTCAGAGGAGGTTTCCCTGAGCTTCAGACACCACTTTTCCAGCAGCCACTTCAGTCTGTGGACATGCACAGGTATTTACTTATTAAGAGTAATACCCAGCACAACTCCATAAACTCCAGCAGACTTACATTATGGAAACAAAGAGTTAAACATGCATGGTAATAATACTATATCAATATTAATAAACCTTCTTGATTATCTACTCAGTAACTGGAAATATTGAATTTATCAGACCAAACACCATAATTTTACAAAAATCCACTTACTTGGAATTGCCTATATTCTTAGATATTGCAGTAGTCATTCTTAGATTCCTGGTTAGGACTTGCATTATTTCGTTTCCACCAATCTCAGATGATGAACCCCACACATAATATTTTGAGTACATCTCTACCCAGTTCTACTCGGAATTAGTCGCAATAGAGACCGGGACTTTTGCCACATGGAAGAGTACTGTGATCTCTAAAGATCAGCAAAAGATGATTGTGAGCTGCCCCGAGTCTTTGGAGAAGGGCGGCATACAAATCTAAATAATAATAATAATAATAATAATAATAATAATAATAATAATAATAATAATATTGAGTTGTGTCATTACTGGATTATTGTTGACAGCAATGCTATTATCTGCTGGGGGGGGTTGTAAATCAGAGACACCCATGCATGTAATAAAAAATATTTGGAAATTCCACACAGGTCCGAACAGTCCAGCTATTTTTCATGCTACCTGTGCTAGACTGATTTCCTAGATATGTCAGATGAATAGAATAGAATAGAATAGAATAGTCCAGGTCCCTGCTCAAGCAGGAGAACCCGTACTATTTTAGATAAGTGATTATTGACTGGTTTTTTTTTTATATTTATATGCCATATACTAACTAGTCTTGTTTATATAGCTAAATTCTATCCTGACTTCCTTAATTTAAAAAAAAGAATTGTTAATTTTGACTACGGGCGGTAATTTTATTTTATTTTTATTTTATTTATCAAACGTATAGAATTATGGTTTGCATTAACATAACAAAGTATAAAGAAGTGATAAAAATGATAATAGGACAGCAGGACAGGGACGGTAGGCAGAATAGTGCGCTTATGCACGCCCCTCAGACCGAAGAAATATCTCCAGACTTTGTGCAAAAACCACTGATTAGAAAATAAGACTGTCATTAAACTATCCCGTGGGGGGGGGGGTTTCCCCAAACTCCAGCCAACTCCCCCCCCCCCCCCCGGTTCCTTTCATTAACGCGGCTCGCGATCGCTTCACTTGGAATGTCGGGGAAGGGAACGAACTCATCGAGTTCCGCCGTCCATTCGTTTTGGCTCCACGCGGCGCTCGTAGCCTGGCAACCGGACGGAAATGGCGTCACCTGCAGCCGCTGGATTCAAACTCTCGGAAGCCGCGTTCGAGCGGGCGTCAGTTCGAAGCGGAGCGGTTCTGCCGTTGTTTCCTGCTCACCGCTCCGCTCCGCTCCGGGCTGTCTCGTCCCGTCCCCTTCCTTCCGTGGAAGGGAGGGCGCGGTGCTGTCGGTGGTGCCGTCGTCTTGCCATCTTCAAGCGCCCTTCTCCGCCCGGCTGTGTCCACCTAGCGCTCCAGAGACTTTGCTGAGGTGTGTATGGGGAAGGCCGGGGACGCTCGGCGGCTGCATTTTTCCGCCCTTGGCACCTTGGTCCATTTGGAGCAGTGTGGAAAGAAAGGGAGGTCTGCTTTGGAAGTGGGCCTCAACATGTGGTTATTGTCTTTGACTGATGTCTACAATAGAAATAGAATTAGAAATAGAATCAATTTAGGAATAGCATTGGAAATAGGAATAGAATTAGGAATGGAATTAGAATAGAATAGAATAGAATTAAAAATAGGAATAGAAATACGAATAGAAACAAATTAGGAATAGAAATAGGAATGGAATGGAATTAGGAATAGAATAGAATTAGGGATAGGATTAGAAACGAATAGAATTAGGAATAGGAATGGAATTAGAATAGAATTAAAAATAGGAATAGAAGTGAATTAGGACTAGGAACAGAATCAAATTGGGAATAGAATAGAATTAGGAATGGGAATAGAATCAAATTAGGAATAGAATAGAATAGAATTCTTTATTGTCCAAGTGTAATTGGACACCCAAGGGATTTGTCTTTGGTGCATATGCTCTCAGTGTACTTAAAAGAAAAGATAAACTTGTCAAGAATCATGAGGTACCACACTTAATGTAGGTACAGACCTCCAAGATTATGAGGGTCCCAAAGGTGCTTTTTTCAAGAGACAGATGGATTTTCTTGTTTTTTTGTTCTTTGAAGACATTTCACTTCTCGCTCTGATAGACGATGGGGAATGAATGGAATATAGAGCAGGGTAGAGCAGAAACTTTGAGATCCTTTAGTCCAGCTCCCTGCTGAAGCAGGAGAACCTATTCCATTTCAGACAAATGACTGTCTAGTGCAGTGATGGCGAACCTTGTTTTCCTTGGGTGCCAAAAGTGTGTGCGTGTGAGCTATTGCGCATATGCGAGTGCCCACACCCAGAATTCAATGCCTGGGGAGGGCAAAAAAAGCTTCCCCCACACCTCTGGAGGCTAGAAACAGCCTCTTTCCCAACTTCTGGTGGGCCCAGTAGGCTTGTGTTTCGCCCTCCCCAGGCTCCAAAGGCTTCCAAAGGCAAGGGGATGGTAAAGACGCCCTCCCCCATCCCCCCAGAGGCACTCTGGAAGCCAAAAATGTCCTCCCTGTGCGAGCCAAAAATCAGCTGGCCAGCACACACATGCACATTGGAGCTCAGCGTGCCACCTGTGGCACCCGTGCCATAGGTTCGACATCACTGGTCTAGTGTCTTCTATGGAAGGATTTATATTCCTTGCAGACAGCTGGCCATTTGCATTCTTTTTAGAGAGTCTATGAGGCCACTTGGTTTACATCTTCCAAGAAGGCTCCACACCAATTTGCATTACTCAGGTGACCCTGAATACACAGATAAACCTCCAATTACTCTCTAAAAGCATGCAAATGATCAGCTGCCTGCAAGGAATATAAATCCTTCCTTTCCCCACCATCCAGTCAGAGCTGGAAAGAAAGTCCAATTTTTTCCTGAAAAATCACGTTTCAGTCTTCAAGGGAACGCACACTCATCTCTCTTAGGGCTGGAAAGGAGATCACTAAGAAATCCCTAGACTGTGTCTCCCTTGGGACATCAAGGAACTAGGCAAGGACAAAGCCATTTCGAACACCCTTTGCCAAAAAAAAAGGACTTGGTTGCACTCAATAGTGAGGGTGACTTGAAATAAGATAAAGTCAAATTAATTTAATTAATTTAATTAATTTGACTTTATCTTATCACAACAGTTATGCTTTTTCTAAAGTTGATTATCTGCTCAAATCAAAACACCATAAAACAATTCAGCACACAAGGCAAAAATGTTGAATGTGGTGGAAATAAAATATGTTTTATATATACACTTACATATATATATACTATATGTATGTATGTATGTATGTATCATATGTTTTTGCTGAATTTTTAAAATTAAGGTCTTGGCATATTCGAGTCTTTTCCCATGTAAGGTTGATTGACTCTTGGCAACGTTTCGATGAGGTCCCACTCGTCATCTTCAGGCTGTTGTTTTTGGTTTTGTGCTCGGGTGAACAAAGCATGGTCTGAGCTGCCATCTCTCTACATATATAAAACTTAAGGCAGTGAATGTGTTTTATGCTTCTGTCTATTTCCCCATGACAAGATAAGGTGGATTGGGCTGAGGGGAAATGGCTGGCAGTTATTTTTAGAGCTATTTTTCTATCCCAAACCTTTTGAGTAGGTATGTCATATTTGAGGGTATTTCCATTTACTTCAATTTAATATTTAATAAAGGCAAATCTGAGATGAAGCCTTTTAATCAATAAAATTATTATTCACCGCAGCTGATGTCCATAAAAAAATACAAGTCCATGAAATTTTTCCTTCCACAAAACAAGCAACAATTGGAGAGGCATCTGAATTGGGTTGACGGGTTCTCCTCACCTCTTTGCTCTCAAATTTATCTGGCTGCACTTCAGATTTTATTGTTTTTAAAAGCGATACATCCAGTAGCAAGATTCTTTATGGTAATACTTCTGGCATAGGCTACCTCATTTGGATAGGTTTAGCATGGCTAGATGAAGACAATTAAGATCTACGTTGTATCTATTCTCTTTAATTTCTTCCTAATATCAATTTTTAAGGTTTAATGTTGTATTTGGGAAGAATTTTTGCTATTTTACCAAAATGTTCAGACGGTTTTGAAAGTAATTTTTATTTTTCATAATATTTATGATGGGGCAGAATCCTACATGTTTCTGTGGCAAAACACTGTTGGTATACAATAAAAATATGAATTGGGCTTGTACTGTTTGTGGATTTGGAATTTACAGGAATTCCCCCCCCCCCCCAAAAAAAAAATCTTACAGATGAAGTGCCTGCTTCTTGAATAATGCCTGATGATTTTTTTGGAGAACCTCAAGTATGACATCAAAGAAGTGGGGATTCAAGTGTGGTGATTCCAAATCTGAAACAGAATTGCAGACGTACAAGAAAGAAAACGCAGCTTTGAAAAAGTCTTTGGAAGAAATCATTAAAGAGAAAAGAAAAATGACACCCGAAGAAAGGAAGAGGCTTCTGGAGGTGATATAAATTAAAATAATCCTTGTTTTGCATCTAAATTAAAACCTAGATCAGTGATGGCGAACCTTTTTTTTTTGCCTTGGGTGTGTGCGCAGCACGATAGCGTGCATGTGTGCACCCACACCCATAATGCAATGCCCTCC
Source organism: Erythrolamprus reginae (assembly GCF_031021105.1). Taxonomy (NCBI): domain Eukaryota; kingdom Metazoa; phylum Chordata; class Lepidosauria; order Squamata; family Dipsadidae; genus Erythrolamprus; species Erythrolamprus reginae. The sequence goes on along the minus strand of NC_091954.1, from coordinate 36,577,987 downwards.
TACCAGCACATGTGCACACAGGCCTCACTGAAACATCCGGACTTCTGGTAGACCCGTTGGACTGTTTTTTTGCCATCCCCTGGGTTCAGGAGGCCTGAAGCCTGGGGAGAGACAAAATGGCTGAAAAGAAGGCCAAAAATCAGCTGGCCAGCACATACATGCATGCTGGAGCTGACATAGGGTAATGCCTCATGTGCCTTCAGATATGGCTCTGTGTGCCGCCTGTGGCACCCATGCCATAGGTTCAGCATCACTGACCTAGATATTAAGACTGAGACAAAGCATTTTGTAAAGCAATTTAATTGTAAATAGCTGAAAATGCATCATCTGAGCTGTTTATGTACATATCACATATTTATATTGTGGAGTTTGTGTTGAGACTTTTTTTTTGTTACCGGTAGTTAAGTTGGTGGAGGATCTTTTATTTTTTCCCCCTTTCGTATTAACATTAAATCATTGATTTCCTAAGAATTGAACTTAACTGCTGTCTTTTTTGTCTTGTTTTAGTTCTTTGGGGAGGTTTTTTTTGTCTATGCCTTGCCATACTAGATGATTTTAATGAGAGTGTACCTACAATAAAAGGGGCAATTTCTAGACAAAATAGTACAATCATATTCAAAATCCTGTGCCATAAGCTTAATGTTACTATCTTTATTCTTCAATAGATTAATATTTGCCAGCATGATTAGCCATTTGTACTCAATCAGGAATTTATAGTTTGGAAACTGACCTTTAACCCCTCCTTATTAAATGCCTGCTTGTGCTTCATATAGAAAATACTTGCCCTTCAAACAGAAACAGAAGAATATAAAAATAAACTTGGAAAGAAAGATCAAGAAATCCAGGTCCTGAAAGATGAGTTAAGGAGTAGAAGCAAAAGTACAGATGTTGCTTCTCTAAGAGGTCAGCTAGAAGAGAAAACAAAAGAAGTGGCTAAGCGGGAACAGCTACTGAATTCACTCTCGGAAGAAGTGGAATGGCAGAAAAATAACATATCTGCAGTTTCTGCCAGATGTACAGAACTTGAAAGGGCCAGTGATGTCCAGATCACCCAGGTGAGTTTATAAAAATGGGAACAATGTTACCTAATAACCCTTTTTCCTCATTGTGCTATTTGGAAGTTACTTGGGACTAAACTCTTTTAAACTTATTAGCAGGGTGTCCAGCAAACCTGGAAAACAGGGAAATTAGAATTATCAGGGAATTCGTGAAAAAAACAGAATAAAGCAGGGAAAAAACCCAAACTATTAAAATGTTTAAAAGGCAGCGGAAAAATCATATTAAAAATAACCCCCCAATTGCGCTGTCAGCATCTGAGAAATAAATCACATTCCACTCCTGTGCTCACACAAGGTTCGATTTATTAGCAAAGCCATTTTGGATCTGTGACCGATCATTCCAACACTGAATTTCTCTTCAATTCCCATCCAGGTTAAGGTTCATTTCACATCCCCACACCCACAAGTGCAATCATGTGGACCAATCTGGTGCAAGGATTACTGGTTTCTTCATTAGTTTAGTTGCCCTTGGACTCTGCGTAAAGGAATGTGTGGTGGTATCAATCTCTCTCTCTCTCTCTCTCTCTCACCCCTCCCGTTACCCTATCGCTGCTAGCTGTGTCAGGCCAAAACCTTTGACTTCACATAATGACTTTGGGCCTGACACATGCTGCCTAGCAGAGTGAAGCAAAAATGAGCATAACTGTGGCAACAACATGCTTCCCCAGCTACCGATATTTCTCTACGGCTTAGCCGTTTGGGATGACATCATCTGCAACCGTGCCTTAACTAGATCGCAAGTTACAGGGAAATGTCAGGGAATTTCAAAATGCTTTCCCTGATTAGTCTTGGATGAGGTAGCATTTGCCTATTTAAGGGTGATGTGCAATGGGGGGGAGGGGTTTGTCTGCCTGAACTCACAGCTCGTGCTGAGTGAGAAATGCTTCACTTGGTGTATGCCCTTTCCTTGATTAGAAAGCCCTCCACTTTGCAGCTTACTTCAGTGCATTCTACATTGGGCTGCCTTTGTGCACCACCAGTAATCTTCAGCTGATCCAGAATGCAGTGGCACAGGCAATGTCAGGTGTGCCTGTTTGATTCATAAGCAATTTGCTTCCAGATGTAATTCAAGATACTGTACTGGCTTTGCGCTATGGAGCCCTTTGTTGCCTAGAACCTGATTTTATGAGGGACTGACCTGTATGGCTTGATCCGACAGGGTTGATGTACTCTAGGTTCTGTATCTCAAGCAGTGCTATCTGTCACAGCACTGCTTGAGAATAGGAAGAAAATGTGAGTTCTCTGCCATAGCACCTGTCCTTTGGAATGAGATTCCCCCTGAGATTGGGCAGCTCTTGGCCTGATGATGTGCCAGAGAGTCTTAAAGACCTGGTTCTATTCCCTGACTTGTGGGATGTATGTTTGATGCTATTGGCCAAAGTCACCATCTTGTCCATTTTATTTGGATTGCACATTGCTGTTTGCTGTGAGCCACTCAGAGTTAACAAGTTGGGAAATAGCAATAGCATTTAGACTTACATACCGCTTCATAGTGCTTTTACAGCCCTCTCTAAGCGGCTTTACAGAATCAGCATATTGCCCCCCAACAATCTGGGTCCTCATTTTACCCACCACAGAAGGATGGAAGGCTGAGTCAACCTCTGAGCTGCATTAAATAAATATGAAAAATTGGGTCATTGCAAAATAGTAATAAGGAAATGGGACAAGATGGCTTAGTGATTTGCATCTTTGCAAGATCAAAGTAACAACTGCATTTCCTAATTCATCACCCCACAACAGTAATAAGCATGCCATCACCATAGTTGAAAGCTGTCTGCTACATGATGCACTGATCTCAGCTATTACCAGTCTCTGGAATTGTTTGGCCAAAATTTCAAAATGCTCTCCTGTATGTGACCAGTTAATCCTTTATTATTAGGGTTCGATATAAGCCGGACTTCATTAAAGTCCAAATTTGACATTGCATTCTGAGATGTTGACTCAAACTAATCTTTGAAAGCCCTTTGGTTGCCTTAACTTCAGAAAATACCTTTCTACCCTCATGACTAATTGAAATAAATCCAAGATTGTCTGCACAGTAACTGGCCTTGACTGGCTACCAAAAAGTTCTTCAGATATAAAAAATACAGTGGTACCTCTACTTACGAACTTAATCCGTTCTGTGACCAGGTTCTTAAGTAGAAAAGTTTGTAAGTAGAAGCAGTTTTTCCCATAGGAATCAATGTAAAAGCAAATAATGCATGCAAACCCATTAGGAAAGAAATAAAAGCTCGGAATTTGGGTGGGTGGAGGAGGAGAAAGAAGAGGAGGACAGTTGTTGCCAAAGAAAGAAGGTGAGGTGAGGGGAATAAAAAAAATCCAAAACTTTAAGGCTTAAAAAAAAATGGCCAGGCCTTCGTGCCCCTCTCAAATTTCCTGGGAAATTTTTCCGGGCTCCGGCTCTTAAGTAGAAAATGGTTCTTAAGGAGAGGCAAAAAAATCTTGAACACTGGGTTCTTATTTAGAAAAGTTCTTAAGGAGAGGTGTTCTTAGGTAGAGGTACCACTGTAGCTGATTCTGAACCTAGATTGAAGGATTTTAAAGATCCTAGGTCAGTGATGGCGAACCTATGGCTCAGGTGCCACAGGTAGCACGTGGAGCCATATCTGCTGGCACATGAGCCGTTGCCCTAGCTCAGCTCCAGCACGCATGTGATCATTGGCCAGCTGGTTTCCGGCTCACACAGAGGCCCTGGGAGGGCATTTTCAGCTTCCAGAGGGCTTCTGGGGGATGGGAAAGGGCATTTTTACCCTCCCCAAGCCCACCAGAAGTTGGGAACTGAGCTGTTTCTGGCCTCCAGAGGGCCTGGGGGGGGGGGCACGGGAGGCAATTTTCACCATCCCCAGGCATTGAATTATGGGTGGGGGCACTCGTGCAGGCACCCGAGGGAAGAAAAGTTTGCCATTGCTCTCCTAGGTCCTTTAAAAAGGACCTATGTTTTATTGCAAAATCATGTAACTTAAGCATATTAAGGAGCCTATTCACAGGTGCCATATTACAACATGAAAGCATTTTGTACTGAACATAGAAAAGAACTTTTACATTAGCCAGATTCGGACCCTTACTTTCATCTCATCTGGAAGAGCGATATAATGGCACACCTGCGCAAGATTGCTTATGCCCCATGTCTCTTAGAGGAAATTGAATCAATTGCATATATCCTTTGTTGTTCCTTTTATTGAAACTGGAATAACATTTTATTCACATCCCCCTTAACAATCAGACATAGCAAAAACAGATGTTCTTAATTGTTTCCCTCCTAGCAAATATTTCAGAAATGACATTCAGGAAAGTAGTTAAATTAATAAAATAGTAATTTCATGGTCCTTCAGGATAAATTTTAAATTTGACTTTTCAGTATTCTAAACTCTTAACAGTCAGGTATAGCTAACAAATACATATTCATTTATTCCTGTTTCTCTCTATGGCTGTTTGAATTAGTCTAAGGTAATTACTCCTTATGTATTTTGTTGCTTTTGTTTTTAATAAATGCTATATATTTTGATGCTCTATTTTATTTTTATAATACTCCATTTTTAATTTGAAATTCTATTAAAATTGTATTATTTTGAATAAGTGCTCATAATAATGAAGTTAACAAATTAATTATTATCTTTAGCATCCTTAGTTTAAACTTATTAGACAGATACTGTGATCCACACAGTAATGTCGATTATTCTGCTGAATGAGAATAAATGTCCTAGAATTTCACCCTGGCTTCTTATTATTTGTAATGGGAGATCAGGTTTTTATAGCATTTGAGTCACGTGGTGGCTTCTGATAACTGTGTGTAATTAAGTCAAAATTAATAAATAAATAAATAAACCATAAGGATAGATGAAAAATTGACCTACATAATTTTTATTTCTATGTACACTTGTATTAGATGCTGAAAAGTGCTTTTGTGGACATTCCTCTGTTAAAAGCCAAATTGAAGAGATTATAAATTTGATTTCACTAACCTGATTAGCTAAGAGACATTATAGGAAAGGATTAAAAAGTACCACTTACTGACAGTAGGTGGCAGTAGAGTATCAATCCTATACAATTTGAAGATTAAAATACCAAATGCCACAGTGGTAAGTCAGGTGCTTGTCCAAATCAGGTAGGATGTTTATAGATATTGGGTAATTGAAACTTGTCAGCCGTTATACAAAACAATAAGCACAGTTAAATTCAAATATATACATGTTGGCTGTATGGGTTAGGAACATGAAACTTTGCTATTTGTAGGTAGCTCATTAGATTCTGTTCTGGAATTTATTAAAGAATCTCCTTTGAGTCAATTCAACTCATGATAACGACATAGAAAAGACAATGTTGGTGTGGGTACGGAAACAGTTTGCCATTACTTTCTGCTTCCTCCCTTTCTCCATCCCTCCCTCCCAAGTTGTGAGCCATAGGATTGTATAGTGGTCTCTCATCTAAATATAACGAGGTTCCATGCGGCTTAGTATTTTTTAATTTGCCAAGTCCTTTTATTCTGCAGAAGGAAATATTTTGTAGAAATACAATATGTAGAATCTTGAATGCTTCAGCAGTTTGAAAAATTACAGAAACATAGTGCTTTCAAGGGATAATGTATTAGTATCTGCTCCTATTTTCAACAAAAAGACATCTGCTTTCAATTAATGGAATTGAACTGTTTCACTCTTGTATTTTTTAAGCAGGAAAAGGCTGTGCACTGTGCTGGAACGCCAGTCAACATACATGAAGTTGAAATTCAACTAAAAGATGTAAGGCATTTTATCAAATACATTATATGTTTTACTTAAGCATAAAATAACATAGCATAGCATAACATAGATACAGTGGTACCTCTACTTACAAACTTAATTCGTTCCCTGACCAGGTTCTTAAGAAGAAAAGTTTGTAAGAAGAAGCAATGTAAAAGCAAATAATGCATGTGATTGGGGAAACCACAGGGAGGGTGGAGGCCCTGTTTCCTCCCAGGAGATTCCTAAAGAGGCCCCATGGAGATTTCTCCCTGTCTTTTCCGGCTCTGTTTCCTCCCAGGAGATTCCTAGAGAGTCTCCACAGAGGCTTCTCCTCACCTTTTCCGGTTACAGTTTTGGAGGCTCGGGTTTGTAAGTGGAAAATGATTCTGGAGAAGAGGCAAAAAAATCTTGAACACTCGGTTCTTATCTAGAAAAGTTCACAAGTATAGGCGTTCCTAGTTAGAGGTACCACTGTACAGAGAATGTAGAATTATCTTATATTAGCCTGATTAGAGCTAATTATCACTTGTCACTTGTTTCCCAACAAGGGGTATATGGGAATGTAGCTGTAATAGTGAGATTAGGATCAAATACAAAATTTCATTTTATTTATTTAGTAAGCAATCAGATCTATAGTTCCCCACAGTCATGGTTCGATGGAAATACTGGAAACAACCAGAAGTTGAGGAATAATTGGAAGTACCATTCACTGTACTTGTAACATCACTCTTTTAAAACTTTGTAGGGTTGCCGAATGAGTGGTTGTTTTTTATTTGGAGGGGGGGCTATAAAATGTTTATTTTTCTCCACCTTAAAATAAAACATATATGAATAAAAACAATACTAATGCCTAACCATATACATATATAACATTTTCATATCAATTATATACTTAATGGACCTTCATTCCTTTCTATTTTCATTTAAACTACCATAACGTCATCCCTCCAATATTTAATCTAATTAACAGGTAAAAATATTTAAACAACAAAAAATGAACAAATAACTTCTATATCTGACATTCTATATACCAAATATTCTCAACTATTAAAAAGAAAAACAATGCCATTACTCCAACAATTAAACCAATTACCAAATAAGAATATAATTTTTTATATATAAAGTAATGTAGATTATAAACTACCTTAAGTTTCTGTTACATTAATATCTAGTGCTGCCACCATTTCTTTTTTCGTCATCTGAGTACCTACCATCTAATTTCTCATTCTTTTACTTCACTTCCAAAGTGTATTTTGTTTTTCTTTCAAATGTCTCTCCACTCATCTATCATATTGAAAAAAGATCTAGGCAAAATTTTTCTTTCTACTTTATTTTCCTTACTAGTCTTGCAGTCCAGATCAGTTTTAGGTATGGCATTGAAATCTCCAAGTAGTCAAATGTTCTCATAACCTAACTCATTAATTTGCTTATGTAGTTTTTTAGGGAATGCTTCTTGATTATCATTTGGAGCATATATTGCTATCAACAATATCTTTTGATTATTCATTCTTATCTACACCATTAATACTCTACCTTCTTCATCAGAACATACACAATTTTGATTCTATTTTTTCCACATATACAGAGCCACTCCTCTTTTACTCTGATATATTAGTGTCACATAAAGATCTCCAAGCAAATTATGTTCTAAAAATGTCTTAACATGTGTTGTTTTTTGATATGTTGTTTTTTGATATGTACTTCTTGTAAACAAATTATGTCCATATTCAATTTTTTGAGTCTATTAAATATTCTGTTTTTCTTATTTGGTAAATTAAATCCATTAATATTTATTGAAATCTATTTAAATTCATCATCCAGGCTTTATTTTATTTGAGTTTCCTATATTAAGGCTTCTGTCTTTCTGTTGCCGAAAGAGTAATGTTGTCGTCATTACTCTTTCTCTTTGTTCTTTATTCTCAATTGATATCAGTTGTTTCTCCCGGGTCTTCCAATCTTCTGTAATTGACTGTGCTTGTCCTTGTGGTACCATATCTGATCCTCCTGCCACCATGTCAAGTAAATACTCTTCACTCAGTTCTTTCAAATTTTCTGCTCTTTGTGTCAATTCTTATTCTTTCTTTCTCAATTCCAACTCTTTTACTCCTTCCTTTGTCTGTATAAAATTCTGTCTATAAAATATTTCTGCTTTGTTCACTGTGTCCAGTCTAAATCTTTGCCCTGCCAAACCAGGAAAATGCCTTCTGGAACAAACCATCAAACTAACGAACTTGCAAAAATTGTAAAAAAGTAATAAAAATCCCACAATTAATTCCAGAGTTTCTTTTCAAATAAAAGAGAAAACCAGTCCATAAATAATGACATTGCAGATGCTCACTCTTTGCTTTATTATCCTCCAGGCACTCTTCTTTAATTTTAAATAATTTTGGAAAGAGGTGCCCCCAGACCGCTTTTCCCACCGCCAAAAACAGTGAAAAAGGCGGAAGCAGCCTTTTTCACTGCCTCTGTGCCTCTTTTCCAGACTAGTTTGTTTTAAAAGCAGGTTTAAGGAACTTCCATTTCATCCAAAAGTCCAGTTTCCAAATTTTAAAACCCCCCTCCCCAAAAAAAGTTTTTCTCATCCAGATTATATCACTTTCGTTTTTAGCCTTTCTGCTGCCGCTTTGCTTCCGGAGCTATGGATAGCATATTGCCTCCAAGGGCTACTGGTCAAGGGAACTGGCTTCCAGCAGGGCTTTTATGATAGCCCTGCTGTGCGCCAGAAGTTCCCCTCTCCCCCTGACCCTCCAGGTCAAGATTGACCCCCCTAAATGGGTCCCCAAAGTGCCGTGTTTCAGCTGGCTATCCCAGAGCTCCCGGAAAAACCATTGTCTCGCTCCAAATGTAGTTCTGCCCCCCCCCCCCCCCATGAGTGGTTGTTTAACCAAGGACTATGTGCATATGATTATATTACTCTGTAAAATAGTGTATTCTAGCAGTTCAGATATTGAACTGAGATAGATTTAAATCTGGGCTCAGTTTCTTCATTCAGGGATGAAGCGGAATTGAATTTGGTTCCATGGATTGCATGAAAGAGAGTTAATTATAAAATGCTATGCAACAAAAGCTAATAACTTGCTGGTTTATGCCATACTTTTGTAAGCTCAACATTATACTATATATGAGTCACTATCAGTAAAATTTCAGATGCCTTAATCTGAAAAGGTATAATCAGACGCCTTAGTTTTTGCTACTGTAAGGTAACATGGATCTCCTCCAATGTCATTAATAAATTATGCTTTCATCCTCAATGTTTTGGAATGTATCCATTCAAAGAGCAGCACATTATCTCATCCAAACTGCAATAAATCAATTAAATTGTAATTTATCCATTCACCTATATGTGCATTTGTCTGTAGGCAGAACCCTGAACTGATGTGATGCCTCCCCCACTTAATTAGCTGCTTCTGTAGTTCAGTCACACACAGAGCATCTGGTCAGCAGTTAAGTCTGTACACCTGACCTGCATCTGAAGCTTTATAATATTTCTCTGCTTTTCTGAATAAAACAAACAAATTGGAGGTATGGCAGGCAGCCAAAATTTCATTTCCCATTCTTAGCTGGAAAAGAGGGTCAAACCATGTTGAAAGCTTAAAGTGGGCTTTTCTGTTTATGCCTTGGCGGCTTTTGCTATGAAATGGCACATCCAGTTCCAGTAACAATTAAAAATGGATGATTAAACAAAAATGCAGTATAGTTAAATCTGCTTACTTCAAACAAAACTGAAAGCCTATAACAATGTTGGATTACATTTCCTAAATATTGCTATCTCGTCTATATCTCTGTTGTTGTTGTTTTCATTTTAAAAAAATATAGAGGACCATGAAAATAATACTCTAAGCTCTAAAGAAAGTGCCGTAAATTCCATTAATAGTAACCTTCATGTCTCATGAAAACTATTCTTAAATTAAATTCTTATATGTAAGTAAAGAAAAGATTTTGTTGAGCTATTGAAAGCCTTCCATATGGATTCAAATAAAGTTTAAAAATTGAATAATTACCATATTAAATTGTTTGACCTGCATGTTGTCATAAGCTTTTTATCTGTAAAGGAATATGGAATTTCTTGTCAGGGTCTTTTAATCTCCTATACATTTTTTTCTAAAACCAAGCAACCACTTATGGATATTGTGATACCATTTTAATGCGTTTATATGGCTTCTTATTAAATGCCATCCTTCACAGATGGCAACAATATATAGCAGTCAAAATCAAAAGAATACATTAATAAAACATTAATGTAATTAAAATTAAGAAAAATAAATAAGATATTCTTCTTGAACTGGTTTATGGATGTGCCATATAAAGTAATGGAGTCATTTTGCTTCTGTTTTAAAGATGGGTAGTTTTGGAATTCATTGCCATAACTTTGGGAATTACATTAAGGGAGGTTTGCTGCTGAAAAGGCCCTGCCCCTAATGTTTCTCATTCCATTAATTGAATAAAAATATTGCAGCAATAATCAGCTTCTGGAATATATGTTTTACAAAAGATTACAGTTCTGTGCAGTTCTTCCAAATATCTTCGGTTGAAAATACTTAAAAGTAAGGGTTTCCCTCGCACATATGTGCTAGTCGTTTGACTTACAACAGTTCATTTAGTAACCAGGCAAATTGACAACAGCACCGAAAAAAATGACTTATAAACCATTTTTTTAACATTGATGATCGTTGCAGCCTTCCCATGGTGACATGATTTAAATAATAATAATAATAATTATTGTTGTTGTTATTATTATTGTCAATAAAACACAGCAAATGAAATCACTATGCTGGATTTCATATTTTATCATCAGTCGGGCGCATTATTATTATTATTATTATTATTATTATTATTATTATTATTATTTATTAGACTTGTATGCCACCCTTCTCCGAGGACTCGGGGCAGCTAACAAAATACAATACAATAACGTGTACAAATCTAATAGTTAAAAACTCTAAGCTAAAATCCCCTTACATTTAAAAAACAGTCAATTAACTCAATCACATCCACACATAACATTTAATGGTCAGAAAGAAGAGGGGGCATGATCTAACTGCCCCAGGCCTGGTGACATAGATGCTGCTTTGCCCACTGGTTCATCTTTATGATGGTTACAGTGTCTCGAATGACATTTGAACATCACCTTTTGCAAGCTGACAAGCAAAGTCAATGCAGCTGTGTTACTAACATAACATCTGCCGTGATTCACTTAACAACTATGGCAAGGAATGTTATAAAATGGGATAAAACTTACTTAACAAATGGCTCACTCAGCAATATAAACTTGAGTTTCTCCCATGCCTCCTGGAAGGAGAGTCCAGCATGGGTTTAGCTCAAGTCTTATTGGTAGGACTGAGTTTCAAATTAACATAAATAAATAATAATTAGGTACCGCCCCCTTGCTGCCCCAAGTACCCAGTTTTAAAAAACTCAGTCGAGGTTAAGGACATGAGTTTTTTTCTCTCCCTTTAGGTTGAGTATAAGTAATGTAATGTAATTAAAATTGTCTTTCTTGAACCTTGTAATTTTTTTCCCTTTGTTTTTATATAGGTTCAACTTCTTCTGATGGGGTCTCTGCCCTCCGCGGGCACCACCCCCACCTTTTCTCCTTTTGGGGCCTCTTCTCTTCGCGGGTACTGCCCACCGAGGAGCAACTGGGCTTTGTTATTATATAGTATTGTGACCTGAAGGTCCAATCAGCCCAATCACCCCAGATGGGGGGGGTCCGTCCCTCCCCATTGTCGGGGGCGGCGGAAGCCTCAAACGCCGGAGTTTGAAGCCGCGGCGGCCATTGCAGCCGCCGAACAGCTGTTCGAGCCGGAGGGAGGCTTCTCAAGCCGCAACAAGGCAGATCGCGGCGAAACGGAGGTTCCCGGCCGGGAATGAGGTCGCGGCGGCCATTACAGCCGCCGAACAGCTGATTGAGGGCTTGGCGAGCCGCAACGGCTCGATTACAGTTTAAATTGCTGTTCCCGCCTTTTTAGATTGGCGAAGGTGCCCTATGAGGCTAAAAGTTTCTGTGAGCCCTCAAAACCGCCATCTTTGTATGTTTTGGATTTCTGCCAGGCAGCAAAAAAAAATTTTGCCGTTAAATTGGCGCGAACTGGGCAGCTGGCCAAGTTGTCAGGGCTCTAAGTCTGCCCAGAGACAGTTGACAAGGTCACGTGGGCGGCTATCAGCCAATCACAATTCGTTTAGCTGTCTAGCCTGTCTGCATGTTTTTACATGCTAGTGAGAGCTTTCTATTACTGTTCAACAGTCTTGACTGCCTTGTGTTTGTGATTTAATCGTGAGTACGCTGCCCCATATCAAAATAAGATATGGCTGACCAAATTATCAGTGGGGAGGAGCAGGCCCAGCCAGTTCAGACACCGGTCAAAGGGAAGGATAAGGCCAGCAAGCCTAGGAGTAAGTCCTCCCAATCAAGCTCCTCTCTTCGTGAGGCTGAGAGGAAGATCAAGGCCCTGGAGCAGCGTTTGGAGGCGGCCTTGTCCCCCCCCCATCGTAGGAGGACTGTCCATAGGCCCTTTCCAGCCTCTTCCTCCAACTATTTCCATGGGTCTCCAGGGCACCGCAACCGAGAGGGACTGGTCCCCTGACAGGCAAGCCATTCCTCCATTGCCACCATCTGCAGCAAGGCCTGAGAGGCCTTCATCCTCTCATAGCCAGGCACTGCCTCAAGGGGAGTTACAGACACCATGTTATGTGCCTTCATCTACCTTCACCCCCACGGCAGCGGGGCTTAGAGACAATGCAGATGCTTGGCAGGCCTTTGCCCCTACTATACAGGACTTAGTGGCCAATGCATATACGCAGGGCATAGCTGCGGCAACACAACGGGCCAATGCCTTTCCCTCTCAGCCTATCCAGCCCAGAGACATCTGGTCAGCACCACCGCCCCCGACTGGGTTGGGTTCTATGTCCATTGACCACACTGACTTTGAGGAAGACAGTGACCACGGAGATGGCCTGTCAGATGATGAATTCACTGTTCCAGAGCAGCCAGCAGTGGCGGGACTTTTTAAACCCTCCTTGTATAGAGTTTTATTGCGCAAGGCAAAGCAAGCCTTAGATGTGCCAGGAGCAACGCCACTAGTGGAGCCATCAGATGGGCCACGCACCTCGGCTGCTTTATGCAAGGAACCCGCTAAGGAATCGGACAAGGTTCCTGCACTGGAGATTTTCCTCGAGAATGTCAAGCGCCCGTGGCAACATCCGGCGGCGGCACAGGGGCCTTCTAACCTGGAACGCAGGTTTTATACCTTTGATGACAGCATGGAGACATTACTCCAGTTTCCCCCTGTGGACAAGCCGGTGGCCACTTTGGTCTCCCGCACGGTTGTGCCTTCAGAGACGGCGGACAATTTGAAACCGGATGAAAGGAGAGCAGAGACTCTTCTCAAGAAGACCCACCAGATGGCCGCTTGGGCTCTTCGGGCAGCTTCCACCGCCTCCTTCTTCAGCCGAGCATCCATTATGTGGATTCAGGAGGTTCAGGCGCGACTGGCTCCTGAGGAGACTCGACTGCGGCAGGACTTGAATAAGCTCCTCGCGACTGCGGAATTTTCCACGGATGCCACTCTGCATGCCGCAAAATTTGCCTCCAGGGCTATGGCTTCCACCATTTCGTCGAGGCGTCTGCTTTGGCTCAGAAACTGGCAGGTGGATGCCAAGTCCAAGTGGACTTTGTCTTCAGCTCCCTTTGAGGGCACAAAATTGTTCGGGGAGGCTCTGGATCCTGTCCTGGTGGAGGATAAAGACAAGAGAAAAGTCCTCCCAAGGTCCTTCCGTCGCCAGGACCGAAGAGCTGGTCCGTACTCCCGTAGGCAGTCCTTTCGGTGGGACTCGTGGTCTGCCCCTTCACAGCAGGCCAGACCTTACTCACAGGGTGCTTTCTCCACATCCTACAGGAATGACCGACAGTATTCCCAGGAACGAGGCAGAGGTTTCTCCCAGACCAGACGGCCATACCGGGGATACCAACAACGGAACGCCAGACGTGCCAAGTGACTGCCTGGACGGCATTCCTTTGGGGGGCAGGCTACAAAAGTTCAGCGAGAGATGGCGAGCTACTACCTCAGACCCTTGGGTCTTAGCCACTATCTCGCAGGGGCTAAAAATCGAGTTTCTACACGATCCTCCAAACCATTTTACTGCCTGTCCGGTCCCCAGAGACTTCGAAAGGAGGTCTCTGTTAGATCAGGAAATTCTCCACCTTTTACAAATCCAGGCGATCGAACCTGTTCAGGACAATTCCAAGGGTACGGGATTCTATTCAAGGGTGTTCCTTGTACCCAAGGCCTCCGGGGGTTGCAGGCTCATCTTGAACCTCAAACGTCTCAACCAGTATATTCTGTACCGATGGTTCAAGATGGCCTCCCTCCGCTCCATCCTGGCCTCTGTTCGGGCAGGGGACCTGCTTACTTCAGTGGATCTAAAGGAGGCCTACCTGCACATTCCCATACACCCGTACCATCGACAATTTCTTCGATTCTGTCTACACAACGTCCATTACCAGTACAGGGCCATGCCCTTTGGCCTATCATCGGCCCCACGTACCTTTACGAAGGTACTGGATGCACTACTGGCCGATCTGCGGTCTCGACCTATACGGATTCTCGCATATTTGGACGACATCTTACTTCTGTCTCCAACCCGCCAGAGGGCGCACAAGGACTTACGAACCACGATGTCTTGTCTACAACGTCATGGCTTTACCATCAACATGCCAAAAAGCCATTTGGCTCCTGTCACCAGACTCATTCATCTGGGTGCGGTGATAGATACGGTCTCTCAAAGAGTGTATCTATCTCCGGAGAGACAGCACCGCATCTGTTCTCTCATAGGCGGCCTTCAGCAGAGCCGAACGGTGCCGTTGTCTTTCCTGTCAAAGGTACTCGGGACCCTGGTATCCTGTGTGGACATTGTCCCTTGGGCCCGTTACCATTATCGACTGCTCCAGTGGACCTTGCTCCCGTTTCAGCGTCGCAGACTGAGCCATACACACCGTCTAACCGTCGTGGGACGCGAGTTGCAACTCTCTCTCCGCTGGTGGAGATCTGCAGCACTGCGGCAGGGCACTTCCTTCGGACCATGCCATCACACGATCCTCACCACAGACGCCAGTCTGTTGGGGTGGGGGGCTCACATCCAGTCTCAGGTGGCTCAGGGCTTCTGGAGCCCCCAGGAGCTATGTCCAATAAACATCAATTTCTTGGAGTTGAGAGCTGTCCGCTTGGCCTTGCTGGCCTTCGCCACCTTACTGGAAGGTCACCACGTCCTTGTACGCACGGACAACGTAGCGACCAGGGCGCATTTAAATCACCAGGGTGGAACGCGCTCTCTCAGGTTGATGGAAGAGACGGTCCTCCTCTTCAACTGGGCGGAGACTCATCTTTCCTCCCTCCATGCAGAGCACATCGCGGGGGAGGACAACAAGCAGGTGGATTGGCTCAGTCGCCAGGAACTGGACCCGGCGGAGTGGCGGCTCGATCCGGACCTGTTTCAGGAAGTCTCGCGTCGGTTCGGGGAACCGGTGGTGGATCTCTTCGCTACCCCCCAGAATACCCAACTCCGGAGGTTCTACTCCCGGTTTCCAACTCCGGGAGCCGAAGGAGTCAATGCACTACATCTTCAGTGGCCAAAGGTCCTACTGTACGCCTTCCCCCCGATTCCACTCATTCCATCAGTGGTAAGGAAGATCCTGTCGGAGGAGGCGGAGGTGATCTTGCTAGCGCCTCATTGGCCTCGGAGACCGTGGTTTGCGGACCTCAGAGAACTGTCCATTTCTCCACCGTGGAGGATACCGGACGACCGGATATGCCTCAGCCAGGGGTTCGTGTACCACCCGGAACCCCAATGGTTCCACTTAACCGCATGGCATTTGAAGGGGACAGGTTGAGGAGCTGTCTCCTTCCCGAGAATGTTATCGCGACTATTCAAGCGGCTCGACGCCCTTCCACAGTCCGAATTTATCAGGCAACATGGGCAGCCTTCCATTCCTTCTGCAATGACAGGAACCTTCGACCACAGGATTCCACAGTCATCCCTGTCCTGGAATTCTTGCAGAAGGGTTTGGAGAAAGGTTTGGCGCCAAACACGCTAAAACGCCAGGTCGCAGCGCTTGCCACCATTATAAAGCGGGACGATGGGGGACCTTTAACTGGTCACCCTTGGATTAAGGATTTTCTCAGAGGGGCTACCAACACGCATCCCCCTCCTGTTCGTCGTTTTCCCACATGGGACTTGACCTTGGTCCTTCAGGCCCTCACGGGACCACCGTTTGAACCGTTGAGAACTGTTCCATTGCGTTACCTTTCCTTTAAGACGGCCTTTTTGGTGGCAGTCACCTCGGCAAGGCGGGTTTCCGAACTGTCCGCCCTGTCGGTCAGATCAGACTTGTGTCAATTTTATCCAGACAGAGTTTGTTTACGTCTGGACCCCACCTTTCTTCCAAAGATCAACACTCACTTTCACAGGGCTCTAGAGCTGGTGTTACCGGATTTCTGTGCTCATGGTACTCACCCTCTAGAGCTTAAATGGCACAAGATAGACGTACGCAGAGCACTGAAGCTTTACATCAGGCGTACCGGCAGTTCACGCAAGACTGAGGCTTTGTTTGTTTCGTTTAGTGCTAGCAAACTGGGCCTCAAGGTATCTTCTAATACTATCAGCCAGTGGGTGAGACTATGTATAGTGGAGGCATACAAGGCGAGCGCAAGGACTCCACCGAGTGGTATACAGGCTCATTCGACGAGGAGTGCGGCTTCTTCGGCAGCTTGGGCGTCACAAGCTCCCCTTGAGGATATCTGCAGAGCCGCGGCCTGGAGTTCACCCACAACTTTTATTCGGCATTACAAATTGGACACCTTCGCTTCAGCTGAAGCTGCTTTTGGCAGACGGGTACTCCAGAAGGTGTGCGGGGAGGTACCACCCATGGTTCACAATCTCCCTCCCTGAACCTTGGACCTTGGGTATATCCCATGCTGGACTCTCCTTCCAGGAGGCATGGGAGAAGAACCGTTGTACCTACCTGAACGGTCTTCTCGATGCCCTGGAAGGAGAGTCCATACCCTCCCGAAGAACCATGGGGGTTTTTGTTTGATGATACTGTTTCTTATGTTATTATGGTTGTTAATAAAGTTCATTACCTTTACATCTTTTCGTTTTTTAAAACTGGGTACTTGGGGCAGCAAGGGGGCGGTACCTAATTATTATTTATTTATGTTAATTTGAAACTCAGTCCTACCAATAAGACTTGAGCTAAACCCATGCTGGACTCTCCTTCCAGGGCATCGAGAAGACCGTTCAGGTAGGTACAACGGTTCTTCCAATGTGGTTGTAAGTTGAGGACTACTTGTATTCTACTGAAATGTCATTCTAATAGTAGGAGTCATGTAAAAGAGACCTTGCAAATAGCATGCATTTGAGTTGTGAGCCACCCCGAGTCTTCGGAGAGGGGCGACATACAAATCTAAGTAATAAATAAATAAATAAATATTCGATTTACAAAAAAAGAGAGATAAATAGTTATTGTTTTTCTCATAGAAGTCTAACTCAATTTCAAATCTCTTTACAGGCTTTAGAGAAAAACCATCAGTGGATAATATATGACCAGCAACGAGAAGCTTATGTTCAGAGTCTCTTAGCAAGGATTTTTGAACTGGAGGAGCAGCTAAAAAATGTGATCCAAGAGCAAGCAAAAGGAACTAAGGCAGAAGGTAATGGGCTGATTAGTCTCCAAACTGCATAGCATCAACAATAAAATTAACTTCTATTGATCAGATTTCCATGTATTGTTCCAAACATTGCAGCTGTAAAAAGAGCTCTTCTAAAAACTGTTTTTGTGCCACTGTACATTTTTTAGGAGGGAAAATGGGAGAGAAAATGCATTCCAGTCATTGTTTAGATCCCAGACTCCCAATTTTGCCAATCGGATTTATTGATCTGGTTTGGCATATAAAACTCGCTTTTTAGATGTTGGTTGAAAAATGTATATCATTCCAACTGAGTTTACAATATTTCTGAGATGCAGGAAAGACCTCTTGATAACAAGTTTCAGACTTCGTTTGGTTTTGGAAATTCTTCTGCTATTAGGTATATATTTTGTGCCTGAATAGTCATTAGTAGTATATTTCTTATCTATGTCATGTTTGATTAAGCATCTGTATGCCATGAGACATATTGGCCTTGCTGACATTAAGCACCCGGTCCCCTAAAATTGTCCAGAAAGATTAACGTGAATAAAATTTTAAGTCCAGAAACATAAGAAGCAAAATTCTAGTGCAGTACCTCCCAGTAAAGTTTTTTCCTATTCCTGTTGAGAATAGTTGTTCTGGAATGACACGCCTTCTGGTCCAAGATTTCTCCTGCATCCCATTGTAATCACAGACTAGAGAAGAACAGTGGTAATTTTCTCCTCCCCACCTTGCATCCCACTAGTGGTTCTGTTTTTCCATGTTCTACCACTAGTTTTTAAAGACATTTTATTCTATAGAAGAGAGGAAGGGTTGAGAACATCTCTCCATGCCTGCATCCCTCTTTATCTTGAAGGATGGTAGATGGACTAGAAGTCTTTGCAGACTTTTTTTTCATAGCTCTACCTGTTCTGAATGTTTCTTTCCAGCCCTAACCAGGTGCTAACGATGTTTCCACCTGTTACTGGATTCTTCTTTTCTTTAAACCCTAACCAGGGAATAAAATAATGTGCTGACCAGACTAAGGACGCTAGCCAGATGAATATCTGGTAGGCAGATTTTTCTCCTATTTTCCTCTCCAAAAACTAATGTGCATTGTATAAGTGCATCAATGCATCTTATACTCCGAAAAATACAGTAACTGGGTACTATTATAATATGGGTCCTGAATTTTAAAAATTCCAAGAATCTACTTCATGAGTGTCAAACTGGATTTCTTTGAAGGCAAGATCAGTTCTCCTCTATGGGGAGGGCGAGGCATGGAGCAGCAGGCAGGAGATGGGACAGATGCTTCTTGCAGCACTTTGCTGGCCAAAACACACGCACTCCCATTTCTCATTTTTGGCCTCCAGCACTCTGGCAGCTGAAAGCAGGCCGCTTGGGCCATTTTTGCCTGCAGAGTACTGCTGGAGGGGGCTGAAAACAGGCCATGTGGGACCTCTGCACAGCCTGTGTTTGTCCAGCAAACTGTTCCAGGAGACTATGGGGGTTGAACCATGCCATATGGGTGTCACATGCCCCTCGTGATCCATTTGGGCCAGCAGGCCATCCTTTGATATTTCCGGGCCAGATTTAAGCAACTTGCAGGCCTTGAGTTTCACTCCCCCTGTGGTTATGATTTCTGGACTCACTATGAGGAGATGCCAACACATGAGATATTATATGGCATCATAGTATCTCACATCTTGGCATCTCCTCACAGTGAGTCCAGAAATCATAACCACAGTAGATCGGGGGGGTGAAATTCATTTCTTACATATAAAATGCAATATGCTGTTTGCCTTCATATTTTCACATATTTGTATATTCATCTTTTTCATGTCTTTTTTGTTCTTCTCCATGCCTCTTTCCCCTCTGGTGGAATTCATAAAAGGAGACAAGCAGAGATATTATGAACAGATGTTGGCCACGGCAGAAAGGAATCTGGAAGCAGAAAGGAGAATAGTCTCCCAGCTCCATGCTGAACTTAATGAACTGCAAAAGAAGTGTGATGGAATTAAGCAAGAGGCAATGAATGCAGAAGGCCTAATCAGGCTGCAGAAGCAAACTGATATTAAGGCTCTTCAGGATGAAAACCATCTATTGCAGAGAGTTACACATGAATATGAAGCAACCAGAAAAAAGCTGGATGAAGAAAGGAAGCGTGCACAGACCCTCTCAATTCAGGTACTGTTGCCTAGAACAGGGGTCTCCAACCGCCGGTCCGCGGACCGGGACCGGGCCGTTGGGGGTTTTCAGCCGGTCCGCGGCGCCAGGGCCCCCTCGGCCTTTCCGCGCTGCCCACCGCCCGCCCGATTTGCCCCCTCTGCTCCTCTGCCACCTCCTGCCTTTCACCGCAGCTCCTCCCGCACCCGGAACACACGCCCTGCCCGCCTCACATTTGCCGAGAGGACTTTCGCCCCGGGCTCTCAGCAAGGGGGCTGCATGAGAGGCGGGGCCGGCGGAAGGTGATATTCAATGTCGGGGGCGCACGGGCGGTTTTGCGCGCGCTCCCTATCTCCCTGCTAGCCCACTCGGAATACTGTATTCAAAATAAGAAAAGCCTTCGCCGGCAAAGGCTTTTCTTATTTTGAATACGTATTCCGAGTGGGCTAGCAGGGAGATAGGGAGCGCGCGCAAAACCGCCCGTGCGCCCCCGACATTGAATATCACCTTCCGCCGGCCCCGCCTCTCATGCAAACCCCCTTGCTGAGAGCCCGGGGCGAAAGTCCTCTCGGCAAATGTGAGGCGGGCAGGGCGTGCGCGCGTCACCGCTGAGAAGAACGGAGAGAGAACGAGAGTGAGTGAAAGCAACAGACAGCAAGATAGAGAGAAAGTGAGAAAGAGAGAGTGAGAGAAAGGGGGGAGAGAAAGAGATAGCAAGAGAGAGAGAACAAGAGAGAGAAAGAGCGTGAGAAACAAAACAAGAGAGAAAGAGTGAGAGAGAGAGAAAGCAAAAGAGACAGAAAGAAAACAAGAGAGAGAAAGTGAGAAGAAGAGAGAGAAAGAGGGGGAGAGAGAGAGAAAGAGAGAGGGGGGAGAGAGAGAAAGAGAGGGAAAGGGGGAGAGATAGCAAGAGAAGGAGAGAGAAAGAGAGAGGGAAAGGGGGAGAGAGGGGGGAGAGAAAGAGGAGATAAAGGAAGAGGAGAGAGAGAAAGGAAGAGAAAGAAAGAAAGAGGGATAGAAAGAGAGAGAGAGTGAGAGATGCTCAGTGAGCCTTTCTTTGAAGTTGCCTTTCTTTCTTTCTTTCTCTTTCTTTCTTTCTTTCTTGCTCTTTTTCTTTCTCTCTTTTACCTTTCCTTCCTCTATTTCTTTTCTTTCTCCTTCCTACCTTCTTCCCTCCCTCCCTCCCTCCAGTCTTTCCTCTCTTACTCTCCCCTTTCATAAGTTTCCTTGCTTCCTTCCTCTGTTCCTGTCCCTTCCCTCTTTCCTTCTTCCTTCCTTCCTTCCTTCCTTTCCTCCCTTCCTTTCCTCCCTCCATTTCTTGCTTTCCTTTTCCTTCATCCCTTCTTTCCTCCCTCATTCCCTTCTTTCACTCCTTCCTCTCTTACTGTCCCCTTTCACACCTTTCTTTGCTTCTTTGCACCCTTCTTCTGTTCGTGTACCTTCCCTCTTTCCTTCCTTCCTTCCTTCCCACCCTCCGTCCATTCATTCACCCATTCCTCTCTTGATCGCCCCTTTTACGGCGCCGCTGACAGCTAGCTTTCCCCCCCCCCCCCCCCACCGGGCCATGGAAAACTGGTCTAGCTGAAAGCCGGTCCCTGGTGCAAAAAAGGTTGGGGACCTCTGGCCTAGAAGATGCCTTTTTTATCACAGGCTTTCCAAACTCATCCCACAAGTTGGGAATTCAGGGCATTGCAGGTTCATTCCATTTGGGTGGTGGAAGGTTGGGTTAGGATTGCGGTAGTTGTCTCTTTCTAAAGGAGGGGTCCCAAAACTTGGCAACTATGCTGGCTGGAGAATTCTGGGAGTTGGAGTCCACAAGTCTTAAAGTTGACAAGTTTGAAGACCTCTGATGTAAAGGTATTTTAAAAATAAAACTCCTTTAAATGGTTCTGCTAATGCAGTTAACAATCTTAATCTTGATTTTGGCAGTAAGTGAATGAAAATGAAATTAAAAAAAGAATTGGTTCCTTTTTCTTTCTTTCTTTCTTTCTTTTTTCCTCTAGGTTTGCCTTTTTTATTTTTTATTTATTATTTTTAATAGAAGTATGATTAACGATTAAGATCCAATTAAAAGAGGAATGAGTGGAAGGATTGGCTGTTTTAAATGAAGTCCTAAATTAAATTATAGGAGAAAGTATAATCTTGTAAATTACTAGCGTTGCATAAGTTGGTCAAAATGAGAAGGATTCATGAATTTGATATACCGTAATTGATAATAAGATGATTATATGTATTTTCTATTTTTTCTTACTTTTCTTTTTAGATTTCAGTATTAGGAGATTTAACTTTGTTAACTTTTTATTTTATAGTAAATAAATGTATTTCTATTAAGCGAATTTATAATATAACTATTGGAATTTATAATACAGTGAACCCTCGATCATCGCGAGGGTTCCATTCCAGGACCCCACGCGATGATCGATTTTTAGCGAAGTAGCGGTGCGGAAGTAAAAACACCATCTGCGCGTGCGCAGATGGTGTTTTTGCTTCTACTGCCGCCCGCCCTTCGCCCGCCCACCCCGTTGCTCACGCAACGGCTTCCCTGGGTGCCCGCTCGCTTGGGAACATCCCAGCTTCGCTCCCCAGCTGGGAAGCGGATCTAGGGAGTCCCCACCGCGCGCGCGTTGCTGGGGAAAGCGCGCGCGCTTGGGAACATCCCAGCTTCGCTCCCCAGCTGGGAAGCGGATCTAGGGAGTCCCCACCGCGCGCGCGCGTTGCTGGGGAAAGCGCGCGCGCTTGGGAACATCCCAGCTTTGCTCCCCAGCTGGGAAGCGGATCTAGGGAGTCCCCACCGCGCGCGCGTTGCTGGGGAAAGCGCGCGCGCTTGGGAACATCCCAGCTTCGCTCCCCAGCTGGGAAGCGGATCTAGGGAGTCCCCAAGCGCGCGCGCTTTCCCCAGCAACGCACGCGCGGTGGGGACTCCCTAGATCCGCTTCCCAGCTGGGGAGCGAAGCTGGGATGTTCCCAAGCGCGCGCGCTTTCCCCAGCAACGCGCGCTGCGGTGGGGACTCCCTAGATCCGCTTCCCAGCTGGGAAGCGAAGCTGGGATGTTCCCAAGCGCGCGCGCTTTCCCCAGCAATGCGCGCGCGGTGGGGACTCCCTAGATCCGCTTCCCAGCTGGGGAGCGAAGCTGGGATGTTCCCAAGCGCGCGCGCTTTCCCCAGCAACGCGCGCGCGGTGGGGACTCCCTAGATCCGCTTCCCAGCTGGGGAGCGAAGCTGGGATGTTCCCAAGCGCGCGCGCTTTCCCCAGCAACGCGCGCGCGGTGGGGGACTCCCTAGATCCGCTTCCCAGCTGGGGAGCGGAGCTAGGCTGCCCCAAGCTCGCGCGCGCCGCCCGCCCGCCCCACGCTGTTGCCGGCTCCGCTTCCCAGCTGGGAAGCGGAGCTAGGGTGCCCCAAGCTCGCGCTCCAGCCCACCGCCGCTGGGGTCTTACCGGGGCAAGAGGGGGAAGACCCAGGGAAGCCTCTGCCCGGCGGGGAAACTCCACCATCTACGCATGCGTGGAAGGGCACGCATGCGCAGATGGTGGAGTTTACTTCCGGGTTGCAAACTAGCGAAATAGCCCTTTCGCGATCCTTGAGGACGCGAAACTCGAGGGTTCACTGTATAGCCATAAATTGCTCAGTCAATGTGTTCATATATGAAATTTTTATGATAAAGGATTTGAATAATTGTAAATGCGAGTAAACCACAGTGTAAGAACTAAGATGATATTGATGTTACTGATGCAAATTAAGATATAAAAGATGAGTATTACTGTCAATATGAGATCAAAAGATAAGCTAAAATTTATTTAACTTATTTGGTGTATAGAAATAGTAGGGGGAAAATTTAAAAGGTGAGTTAAGATATTAAAGAAGAAGAAGTAGTGATGAGACTTAAGAAAATTAAGAAGCGCGTGAAATAACAACTAGCTATATAACTTAGTTTTAGCAATTAATCTGGAACATAACTGAATTGGTTGGTGTAATCCCAGGAGACGAAACTAGGTACGGAGGCAGCACAATTCAAAATATATGTACCAATAATTAAGATCTAAACATATTCAGATAGGAGAGTTTGAAAAAAAAAAGGGTCATGATGGCTATGATCCAGGGCAGTGGTTCTCAACCTAGTGGTTGAGACCCCTTTGGGAGGTCCAACAGCCGTTTTACAGGGGTCGCCTAAGACCATGGGAAAAGACAAATTTTCCATGTTGTTAGGAACTAAAGCTTGTATTCTGGCGCCTTGGAAGATATTTTTACAATCCAACCAATTAGACGTTTACAGTGGAGGTGTCCCTCTGACCTTCCTGCCAATCAGCTTAAAGCTCTATTGGGAGAATTAGCGCTACACTTATGGTTGGGGTCACCACAACCTGAGGAACTGTATTAAGGGGTTGTGGCATTAGAAAGTTGAGAACCACTGATCTATGGGAACATTTCAATATGTCTAATGGTTATAGAATTATCCACTTAGGGAAGGATTTAGAGGGTGAATAGAAAGTAAGAAGGAAGGAGAGAAAGGGAAGAGAGTAGGAGAAAGAAGGAGGAGAAGGGAATGATAGTAGAAGGAGGGAGAAGGAGTAAGAAAGTAGGTGGTAGAGGTGAAATAGCCGCTTGAGACAGAAAGAGGGGAGAGAAGAAAGATGGATGCAGATGAAATAATATAAAGCAATTTGAAATGTGAGTTAGTTTATTGTATTTGAATAATGATATACAGTATGTATATATTAAGATGTATTGAAGGTACATGAAATTGTTATGTTGAATGTGGAAAAAAATAAAAAAAATGGGGGGGGGGAAGGAAATAAATCAGGTGGAAGGGAATTGAACAGGCAGTCCTCGACTTACAACAGTTCATTTAGTGACCGTTCAAAGCTATGCCGGCATTGCAAAATGTGATTTATGACCATTTTTCATAATTACGACCTTTGTGGCATCCTTTCATGTAATCCAAATTCAGATGCCTGGCAACTGGTTCCTACTTACGACCGTTTCTGTGTCCCAAGGTCATGTGATCTCCTTTTGAGATCTGACAAGCAGGGTCAAGGGAGAGGTCAGACTCAACAATAGGATTAATAACTTATCAATTACAGTGATTCACTTAATAACTGAGGGAAGAAATATGGTTAAATTGAGGCAAAATTCACTTAACAGTAGTTTGGGGCTCAATTATGGTCGTAAGTCAAGGACTTGCCTGCATTGGTAGCATACAGATCTTCAACCCTCTGCTCTCAATATATTCACCTAACATTGCTTTAAATATCAACAAAGGTGATACACCTGCATCTTGTCTAGCTTGCCATTGAAGGTTATCTCTGCATTTGGACCAATATACAGTAGCTGAGAAGAAATTGGGAATCATAATAGTTAAGAAAAGATCTTGCTGCTCTCCATGCAGTCACTCTTTCTATTGCAGGAGTAGTGAAGCACAACAAACCCCCCACAGAAATGTCTTGTATCTATTATTTGGAAGCTTTTTAAATATTGTCACGTAATCTCCTGTTCATGTTTTACAGGTTGAAGTGCTCCACAGGTCTTTGATAAAACAGCAAGAACAGCAGACAAGAATAGCAACTTTGGAACAGCAGGTACGAAATGATGCTCTCTCTCACACACACACACACACAGCATAGAGCTCTGTGACTAATATCCACGACTGTAATGTTCATTTCAATGTCAGAAATATGTTCTGACATAGAAACAATATACATTTCTATTGTCCAGAAATCGTGATGTTCTTAATGTAATTTGTCGTAGTGACTGCTCTAGTTTCGAACAGAATATGAATTTAAAATTAATTCAGGATTAATTGTATCCCCTTTGTAGTCTTTACTTCTTTTATCAAACTATTCTCCCTTTTTTATCTGTAAAAAGGTAACATTTATTTTGTGTACAGACAGATATTTAAATGGAACACGTAATTATCAAATACGGGGGGGGACGGGGGACCAAAAACCAAGGAGATCATTTCATTTTTCATCCAATTCTTTTTTTCTAGATCCAGTCATGCACATCAGACTTTGAGAATGAAAAACTAGATCGCCAGAACCTGCAAATCCAGTTGAACAAAGTCCTTAAGGAACTGCGGAAGGCAAATGACCAAATTACCCGTCTTGAGCCCTCAGTAAGTATTTATTAATTAAAGACTGAATCTTTACTAGAGCTGTGCAGAGATCCAGCGTGAAAAGCAAAATAAGAGCTAGCCTGTGGTAAAATGGGCAGCCAATAAATTGGATGGATGCATGCATGCAGAGGTGGGCTGCTAAGGTGGAACAGAGACGTGTACTTGCCCCCGTGGCTCTGAGTGCTAGCAGAATCAGCGCAATTATGCTACTGCGCCTGGGCAGGGAGTGAAATCGCATGCGGACACACACCTGCGTGTCCGTGCACGATTTCGCTCCCTGCCCAGGCGCAGTAGCATAATTGCGCTGGATTCTGCTAGCACTCAGAGCTACGGGGCAAGTACACGTCTCTGTTCCACCTTAGCAGCCCACCTCTGGATGCATGGAGAAAGGGGAAGGGGAAAGGAAAGGAAAGATTTACAGCAGGTGTACATTTACTTCTAGCATCTGCCAGGAACACCATAACCCAAATGAGTCTTTTTCTGAGATTTGATAGCTGTTCAGTCTTGGGGAAAGACTGGTTGTGATTCTGAAGTTAATTTTGTTCTTCAAATCTAGACTTGCACAGCCCTAAGACATCCTTTCCTTTTCCACATATAGCATGTACTGTATACTGAACTTCAATTGTTGATGAGTTTGTATTTTATTTGCCAGGTGTGTGGTTTTTTATAACAATTTCAAACACATTGTTGCAACTTCTGACTATTCAAAGCTGTACTGACTGACTCCTCTGAGAACTTTTGCCTTAAAACAGCATCTGGTGGGGAATTTAGAAACATGGCAGATCATATCAAGACAGTCAGAAAGACTTCTAATATAAAACATTAATGCCTTTTTTTCTTTACACATCACTAGATTCTGTAACATTCTAGTCAGATATCCTTTCTTAATTCAATTATATTTAGATATTTGACCCCTAAAAGAAATACCGTTGGCAGTCATTATAAATTTTATACTATCGTATTTATAAATGAATGAACTCTCATTTTTAGGACAATTCTTGACTATCATATTTAAATGTAACAGTTTTTTTTCCAGAAGCTTCCAGAACGTGGTGAATGTTTACAAGTCGTAGACAACTTCCAGGCTGTTTTTGAAGACAAGTTGATGATACAAGACAAACATTCATCACCAAAACATACAAGCCTTCTGGATGAAAGTTTTCTGGAGTGTCCTAAATGTAAAGCCCACTATCCTACAAGCCATCATAGGGAATTATTAACTCACATTGATTTGTGTACTGTTTAAGTCCTAGAGTAAGCCTGTAGCTCTGTCTCAATACACCCATGCAATTTAACAGAAAATAATAACTTTTTAAAAGCAACTCATGAAGATGCTAAAGGACTATAGTTCATATTCCAACCAAAACATTTGAACTGTAATTTAATGATCATGAAGGACCAGGCAGTAAACAACTTTGTGCATAGTATTTTCAGTTCTAAACTACTGATTGTATTTGCACTTTTGGGCAAGAAAGTTATCTTACTTTCTGTAGGTATCATGCAAATGTTCAATTTCTGCTGTTTTTACTTTGCTGGATTAACATATGATTCTTTGCCTTGCCTCCAGAAATACATTTTGACATTTCCGTTAGAGGCCCTCTAACATTTGCAAAAAGAGAAATTCTTTTTTAATATCCAATGATCTGTGAACATGTAGGCCACATGAAGGAATTCATGGAGATAGGTGGGTGTAATAGAAAAAACAAATATCACATAGCCCAACTTCTAATTTCCACTGAGCTCTTCTTCGCAGAAAGAAAACAAGTCCCAAATTCATAACACCAGAGTGTGTCTTGACCATTGCATCCATTTTGTTTAAGATATGCTCTCATTTGCACTTCTTATCCCTGAGCTGAAAGCTTAGGGATCTAACTTATCAGGGAACCTGTATAAGCAAATGCTTTTAATAAAATGGAATTCAGCTATGCCACCAATCCTGTACATAAGTCTTTTTTTATTATTACGAATGACTATACATGCAATTTCTTGTTATTCCCTCTTTCATTTATTATATCTCTTGTGCTGTTCTTCTGTTTAACTTTCTACTGTGCTATTTCTTCAATGTGATTCTAGTCATGCTGGCCAGAATTTGATTGGATTGTATCTCCTTCTTTAGGAGACACTGTGTCTTGATGGCTTATAAAACTACCACTAAACTAGATGAGAACAATGTTTTGTAACCACCATACAGATATTTCACATCAATCTGAAAGCAATTACTGTTACCAAAATCATAGGCACCTAAATACAGACTGTATAGTCAAGGCTACAGTCTAAGGCTATGGTGTGTAGGGCAGGAGTAGGCAAAGTTGGCTCTTCTATGACTTGTGGACTCCAACTCCCAGAATTCCTGAGCCAATTATGTTAGCTCAGGAATTCTGGGAGTTGAAGTCCACATGTCATAGAAGAGCCAATTTTGCCTACCCCTGGTGTAGAGTTTCCTGCCTAAGGTGAACTAGAAGACCTCCAAGGTCCCTCCCAACTCTGTTATTCTATTCTATTCTGTTCTATTTTATTTTATTCCATCAAGACTGCATGTCGTCATGGTCATATAATCGATTTTATGACCTTTTTTGTGGTGATTGTGTCAGGCTCATTAAAGGAATACTTGTGGTTGTTAAGTGAACCAATGGTTCCCCATGAGTGCGGTTTTCCCAAAAAACAGATATAAATGCTGGTTTTCTGCAAAAGTGTCATAAAATGCAGCTCAGTGACTCTGAGGCATTGCAAGTGGCCCTAAATATGACCCAGTTTGAACTCCCAAAGTTTGATCAAAGGGCTTCAGAGGGGTCTGACCATCGGACTTTGAATCTAGATGGGAAGTAGCCCCCAGATAGGTCCATAGAAGTGAACGGTCGCAAGTTGAGAACTACATTTATTTATTTATTTATTTATTTATTTATTATATTACATTACAGTATTTTATTTTATTTGTTTGGATTGCTATGCCACCCTTCTCCATAGACTCAGGGTGGCTTACAAAATAAGAATAAATACAACATATAAGAAACCCAAACATAAAATCTGTTTTTAAAACCCCAGGATTATTAAAAACAGACACCCACATTCATCCTATCACAATCATACACTCATATCATCGGCTGGAGCAAGATGCCAGCACTCAACAGCCCCATGCCTGCCGGTAAAGCTGGGGTTTTAAAACCTTACAAAGGGCCCGGAGGGTGGGGGCTGTGCGAATCTCTGGAGGGAGTTGATTCCAAACGAAATTTGTCCTATCAGCTGGCAGCATCTAGCTGACCTTGCCAAGTAACCAAGCTCCGAATTGATAAGTGCTTAGAATGGCTATCTAAAATCTATTTCTTAAATGGTGATCATCAAATCCTAGAGCAGTAATAATTATGCATGTTTTGTGGGAAACTGCTAAATGTCAGACAGATATGGATAAAATGAAAAGGAGAAAGTGGCCTTGGATCTTAGTCCTCTGTTTGCTACCATCTCAATATACCTTTTTGTGACAGTTTCCATCATTTTCCAACCATAGTTGATGGGGGGGGGGGAGTTTCCTGTTTTGAGCCTGGAAGTGAAATCTGTGGCATCTCATGATACTATGCAGTATAAGGCCACACTTGGGATACTGCATTCAGTTTTGATCGCCGCAGTGCAAAAAGGATGTTTGTTGAGACTCTAGAAAAAATGCAGAGAAGAGCTACAAAGATGATTAGGGGATTGGAGGCTAAAACATGAAGAAGAGTTTGCAGGAACTGGCCATGGCCAATTTAATGAAAAGAAGGACCAGAGGAGACATGATAGCAGTCTTCCACTATCTCGGGTTGCCACAAAGAAGAAGGAGTCAACCTATTCTCCAAAGCACCTGAGGGTAGAACAAGAAGTAATGGGTAAAAACTAAACAAGGAGAGAAGCAACATAGAACTAAGGAGAAAATTCCTAAGGATTTCTAAATTTCTAAGGAGAACAGCCTGCCACCAGATGTTGTGAATACTCCAACACTGGAAGTTTTTAAAAAGATGTTGGGATATCCATTTGTCTAAAGTAGTGTAGGGTTTCCTGCCTAAGCAGGGGGTTGGACTAGAAGACCTGCAAGGTCCCTTCCAACTGTTGTTATTATTATACAAGTCAGTTAGCAAATGTTTCACATTTTAAAATATCTGTACAAGCCACAAGAGACATCTCTTTAGCAGAACATCTTCCCACCTTGTAGATAGTACTTCCAGAAACCAAGAATAACCATAAACAACTTCTACATCTAGTATCCACGTGCTCCAGTTCAGGAAACCAACTCGAACTATACTGCATAGTTCCAACAGTCTCTCTAGGACTTTCAGCTGACTTGCACCTTAAAGGAGGTTGTTTTGATATTTTTGATTTGTTTTTGTTTTTTGAAAAACCAAAAGTAACATCATTTAGCAGCAATTAAAAGCACCTTCAATGACACTTAAAAAAATATAATATCCAATTAGAAAAAGGCATACTTTTAAACATTTGTACAGAAATAAGTTGCCGAAATTTTTTAAAACTGAAAATATTTATTTATTATTTATTTATTTATTTATTTATTCAATTTTTATGCCTCCCTTCTCTTTAGACTCAGGGCGGGTTACAACATGTTAGCAATAGCGCTTTTTAACAGAGCCAGCATATTGCCCCCACAATCCGGGTCCTCATTTTACCCACCTTGGAAGGATGGAAGGCTGAGTCAACCATGAGCCGGTGATGAGATTTGAACTGCTGACCTACAGATCTACAGTCAGCTTCAGTGGCCTGCAGTACAGCACTCTACCTGCTGCACCACCTCGGCTCTATGACATCTGTACAACACATTTACAATAAAATCAGAAGGGAATTTGTCATTAACCTGCATAGAAACATTAAACATGACCAATTTGCTTTTGGTTACATACACGGCCTTGTAAATCCTCCACAAAAAGCCTGGATAGCAGATAATCAGATGACAATTCGGCTAAGTATTAAAATGGCACTTAAATAGTTGATCTGGTTTCAAACTAGATTTTACTCTCTCTCTTCTCTCCTCCCTCCCTTCCTCCCTCTTCCTCCCTTCCTCTTTTTCCCCTCTCCCTTCCGCCCTCTCTTATTCTTTATCTCTATTTCTGTTTTTCTCTTTCTCCCTCCATCTTTCTTTTTCTTTCCCTCCTTCCCTCCCCCTCTCTCTTTATCTCCCTCCCTCTCTTTGTCCCTTTCTCCCTCTTTCTCTCTCTCTTCCTCCCTTTCTTTTTCTTCCTTCTTTTTCTTTCTTCCTTCCTCCCTCTCTCTTTCTCCTCCTTCCCTCCCTCTTTCCCTTTCTCTTTCTCTCTTTCTCACTTCCTCCCTCCCCTTCTCTTTCTCCCCCTTTCTTTCTCTCCCTTCTCTCTTTTCTCTCTCTCTCTCTTCCTTCCTCCCTCTTTCTCTTTCTTCCTACCTATTTCTCTCTTCATTCCTCCCTCTCTCTCTTTCTCCCTCTTTATCTTATCTTGGCCGAGCCCCTGGATGGGCTTCCTCCCAGGGCGCCTGCAGGGATGGCGGGTGTGGGCTCTCTGCACCTCTTCCTTCCCGGGCCATGTGAGGGCTGTGGCTGCAGAGGCTGTGGTGCCCTGCTGAGGAGAGAGAGCAGTTACAGGGGGAGCCTCTCTTGGCACCTCCCCACTGCAGACTCTGAAAGGCGGGTGGGTGGGCAATGCAGCAGGGAAGCTGGTCTTGGGAAGGGCAGATTGGGCACTGCCGGTTGCAGCCGTCAGGTGGGGAGAAACGGCACCTGGCTCCACTCCCGGGGCAGAAGAGTGGCTGCGAAGTTGGAGACTCTTGGAAGGAGGTGGGAGAGAAGAGAATCTTTGTGGCTGTGTGTGTGTGTGTGAGGGAGAGGGAGAGAGAGAGAGTCAATCCCCCTTTTTACTTGCATCCAGGTAAAGGGGGCTTTCTTTGTCCCTCTCGCCTGCCTTAGTCACTTCTCCACTCGTCCACAGACCCAGCACTCCAACCATGGCGGTCCTCCTGCCTAGCAACTCAGGCATCACTGCACAGCATTGGAAAACACTGTGGCAGTTCATTGTTGGGTGCACAGACGTGCAGCCGCACAGCTTAGAGGGAACAGTTCTCAATGTATTTATAATTCTGTAAAAATGTTCATATTTTTTCAACTTTATTACTTTCATGTACCATTGAAAGGAGGAAATGGCTTACATGTTTTGCTCAAGAGTATGATAAGCAACAAGCTTTTAAGTTTCATCTAGCCCATATCTATACAGTTGCTTTTTCTTGCCTAAGCAATCCACTAGAGGAACAGCTTGCCAGTGGAGGTCGTGAATGCCCCAACACTCAACACATTCAAAAAGAGATTGGACTGCCATCTGACTGGGGTGGTGTAGGGACTCTTGCTTGAGCAGAGGGTTGGGCTAGATGACCTGCAAGATTCCTCTCAACTCTAATAATAAAATAAAAATAAAAAATAAAGTGTAAAAGCTTACTTTTATCTATGCTGAATTTCATTTTGTTATATAGGACCCAGTGTTCAAGTCTGTTGAGATCTTTTTGTATCTTGAGCTTGTCTTCTGGAGTATTGACTATTCCTATCAGCATAATTTGCAAATTTTATGAGTTCCTCTTCTATTCCTTTGTGTAGATCACTTATGAAGATACTGAAGAGTACTGGGTCCAAAACAGAATTTTGTGGCACCCCATTTCTTTCACATAGATGTAATTCCATTGAGGAGTACATGTTGTCAGCCAGTTACAAAACCATCTGCTGTCTATAGTTTGCTAAGAAGTGTGGTCCATTTTATTGAATGCTTTATTGAAATCTAAATATACTATGTCCACAGCATTTCACCAAGCCACTAATTTAGTCATTTTGTCAGAGAATGAAATAAGATTTGTTTGGCATGATCTGTTTTTGACAAACTCACATTGGCTTCTGGTTATAACTTTGTTTGCTTCTAAGTGTTGACATATTTGTTGCTTATCTTTTCCCAGTTCTTCCCAGGTGTTGATTGCTCTGTAATTTCCTGGATCTGTTCCCCTCCCCCCTTTTTGACAATGGGAACTATATCATCTCTTTTCCATTCCTCTTGAAAGATACATTTCAATGTTTCCGAAGTCATGTCTGCCAGTTCCTTCTGAATGCTGGGATATAGTCCATCAGAACCTAGTAATTTGAATCCATCCAGAATAGATAGATGTTCTCTTACCTTATTTTTGCATATTTTATTTTACATTCCT
The DNA here is from genome assembly GCF_031021105.1 of Erythrolamprus reginae. NCBI lineage: Eukaryota > Metazoa > Chordata > Lepidosauria > Squamata > Dipsadidae > Erythrolamprus > Erythrolamprus reginae. Next base: position 36,545,087 of record NC_091954.1, on the reverse strand, counting down.
AACCTGTCATTTATGGTTCTGTTTTTGGTAGGTTGAGTAATGTTTTCTTTTTGCATGAAGACAGGTCCAAAATATGAATTAAGTAGTTCTGTTTTCTCCCCACTGCCTGATACCTCTTTGCCATCTTCTCCCATTAGTGGGCCAATTGTTTCAGACATTGCTGAGGATAGTCAAAATTCAAACTTCCCTCCCAAGATTCCAGGGCCGGAAAGGCTGGCTTGAAGAAGGTTTTATTTTAATCACTGCTGTCCTGGTAGACAGGTTACCCATTTCTCTGCTAAACATTCTGAATGGTAAGAGGATGATTCTGGTGAACACCATTCTCATACTTTTATTTATTTATTTTTAATTTATTCATTTTGTCCAATACACAATGAGGGTTTTAGTGGGTATACTGTATATCTATGTACAGATAGTAAAATACAGTGGTACCTCGGTACTCGACCACAATTCGTTCCAGAAGTGTGTGGTCGAGAACCGATTTGGTCGAGTACCGAATTTATTTATCCCATAGGAAATAATGGAAATGGATTTAATTGGTTCCCAGCCCCTGTTAACTCGCTGGGAACCAATTAAATCTATTTTCTTTATTTCCAATGGGATAAATAAATTCGCTACTCCAAGCTGCAGGAAAGGTGGAGGCTGCTGCAATCCCGGCAGCTTTGGGGGGCTCCTTTCCTCATTGCTTCCTTTTATTACCTGTAAGGAGCTTCAAAAACTTTTCCCCTGTGGCTGCAACAGCGGCGATTTCCCTTCCAGTAGCAACAGCGCCAGGAACGTCACGTGATGAAGGGAAGCCGGCGGAGCCATCTCAGCAATTGCTGCCGCTCCAGCAGCTTCCCTTCATTACGTGACTTCCCGGCGCTCTTGCTACTGGAAAGGAAGCCGCCGCTGTTGCAGCCACAGGGAAAAAGTTTTTGAAGCTCCTTACAGGTAATAAAAGGAAGCAATGAGGAAAGGAGCCCCCAGAAGCTGCCAAGATTGCAGCAGCCCCCACCTTTCCTGCAGCTTGGAGCTCTTAGAGAGCTCCTCAGCCCCCTGAAGCTGCCGGGATTACATTTCGGATAATGAACAAAATTTTCTCTGGCTGTTTGGTATCTGAATTTTTGTTCAGATACCGAAGCAAATTTTTGCCGAAAATTTTGTTCGTTATCCGAAATGTACGAGAAAGGAAGCGTTCGAGTACCGAGGTACCACTGTACATGATGAAAGTTATAGAGGAGATACTCATAGTAAAATATATCTAAGAAATAGAACATATCAATGAAAGACTAGAAGAAGAGATATAGGAATAGAAGAAAGGTATAGGAGATATAGGAGAGCAATAGGACAGGGGGCAGAAGGCAGTCTAGTGCACTTGTACTCGTACAGTACTTGTACTGTAGTAGGTTCCGATAGGCAAAGAAGTGTTGCCACTGCCAATTGGTGATTGGTCATCTGAAGGCAGGGAAAAGGGACAGATCTTCCTGGAAAGCAAAGAATGTTCAATTGTGCACACATACCATAATGAGCAAGGTATTCAGGAAATGGCCTGGAGAAAGAAGCAAGACCACATTGATTATTTTGCAAGACCATATTGATTTTTCTCAGCAGCTGAGGAGTCCACATAGTTGGTTAATTTATTCTAGGTAGATTTCCTACACCAGATATTCAGGACAGAATCTTTCAAGAGGTTATTTCTTTTGGAGAAAGGGAAGGGGGGGGGAGGACCAGGCAATTTCAGAAGATAAAGTAGAAGCCTTGTTTTGTCCAGTATTCAGTATGTATGGCAATGCTGAGTGACATTATCTGAAGATTTATTATGTTTTAGATATAGCCACGGTTTTTCCACAAGCCTAATGTTAAATTCAAGAAATTGACTAAGGAGAAGCTCCAAGTCTTTATTGAATCCTTTTCTCATTCCTGCTCAACACACATTATCAAATTTTGCTGCCGAATTTCCAACCAGGCATTTTTCACACCTCCGTAGAACCAATAAGAGTCCAGGACAAGTCTATAGCTATGAACAAATGCCTTCATTGAGCTATCCAACAGATGCCTGCATCTTCACTTGTATTCAGAATTAAAGGTATTAAACAGCAACCTATAAACTGATTCACACAAGTTCATAAAAATAATTTACCAACTCTAGGTAAAAGTATATCTGGGTCCTCAGTTTCCTAACCTACCTCTATTTCTTCTTGACAGGTAATACCACAAAAGTCCTACATTTGGGTCTGAAATAAATAACATGCTGAATTATTTTATTTATTTATTTTATCCAATACACAATGAGGGTTTTAGTGGGTATATATCTATATACACATAGTAAAATACATAATGAAGGTTATAGAGGAGATACTCATAGTAAAATACTGTATATCTAAGAATAGAAAAGAAGATATAGTAATAGAACATATCAACGAAAGAATAGAAGAAGATATAGTAATAGAAGAAAGGTAAAGGAGATATAGGAGAGCAATAGGACAGGGGACGGAAGGCACTCTAGTGTAGTTGTACTCGCCCCTTACTGACCTCTTAGGAATCTGGATAGGTCAACCGTAGATAATCTAAGGGTAAAGTGTTGGGGGTTTGAATTCAATAAACTTGAATTCAAACAAGATAAAAGTACTCTTGAAGAAACAATAGTCTTGTTCGGAGAGTGTTCATGTCTTTTGGATGCAGAATAAGCCTCTTCTGGACGGATCAGTCTGACAGCCTGAAAATGCACATCTAGCTTGCTTTGCCAGTAGACAACCAAGCATCGTACCTCCCAGAGGCCTATTAGATGGCACAGAATCAGCCTCCTCCAGGTCCCGTCGACTAAACAATGCAGGTTGGTGGGACTGCAGGGGAGGGCCTTTTCTGTTGCCGCCTTGGCTCTATGGAACCAGCTCCCTCCCAATGTTCACACTGCTCCCACTCTACTGGCTTTTTGAAAAGCTGTTAAAACCCTGGCTTTGTAGATAGGCCTGGGGGCCGTGAACTCTAACATCAGACATGCCCGGATTATGTTTGGCTGGTATGCATGTTTGTTAGATTGATTTTTGGGGTTTTTATAATGGGTTCATTAGGGTTAAAATGGGGTTTTAATCTACTGCTGATGTTCGACTTCTTTTTATTATTGTACTATTGTATTATTTTCTATTGTTGTAAGCCTCCCTGAGTCCTACAGGGTTGGGCGGCATAGAAGTCGAATAAATTAAATCATTTGGGATATGGAACCTCTTAGCCGACGAGGTCCTTCATAGCGATCAGCAAGCATGACAAAAATGAGCTGAACAATAAAACAAGCATAATCTTGTGCAAATAACATGATTTATGAATTTATATTAGACATTGAGATGCAAGTACCTTATAGCAGGTACATTATGGGACGGTGTCGCTGTGCATGTCATTTTGGCATTATGATTTGCCGCAGGTACTGCTGTTCTCATAGGCAGCAGTAACGTGGCAATCTCCAGAAGGAGAATTTTGAAGGATACAAAAATGAGAGCTGAAAAGGCAGTACAGTGGTACCTCTACCTAAGAACGCCTCTACTTACCAACTTTTCTAAATAACAACCGGGTGTTCAATTTTTTTTTGCCTCTTCTCAAGAACCATTTTCCACTTACAAACACGAGCCTCTGAAACTGTAACTGGAAAAGGCAGGGAGAAGCCTCCATGGGGCCTCTCTAGGAATCTCCTGGGAGGAAAAAGGGCCAGAAAATGAGGGGACGAGCCTCTGTGGGGCCTCTCTAGGAATCTCCTGGGAGGAAATAGAGCCTCCACCCTCCCTGTGGTTTCCCCAATCGTACACATTATTTGCTTTTACATTGATTGCCATGGGAAAAATTGATTCTTATTACAAACTTTTCTACTTAAGAACCTGGTCATGGAATGAATTAAGTTCATAAGTAGACGTACCACTGTACTCAGATTATAAACAGGCTCTGGGAAAATCTTTGCTTGTCCTTAAACAACATCATTAGCCTCCAAGTGATTACAAAGAGAGTTCTACTGTTCTCTAAAGCTTTCCAAGTATTCTGGAAGCAGCAACTATTCACTCTTGCATTAGGTTGCCCGATAATATAGCCCATTTTCTGAATCTTCTCCCAGGATTCTTTCTGAAATGAGTTGGATAGTAATAATTTTGTCAGTTGTGAAACTCCTTTAGGCAATTTCCCTTCATCCATCACAGGAGACCTGCATACTTGAAAATCTTTTCTGGAGAAAACAAAGTCTTTTTTTCAACGCACAATTTCAATATCTTTTATTACTCTATTTTCACATAGGTAAGATATTCTTAGGATGTGCCTACTTTAGGCATATATACATTTTTAGAACAAAAATACAGCAGAGTGGGAAATCACTTAATCCTTAATGGGAAGCTTAAGTAGGGCAGTGAGATAAACGTATCTCTCTTAATACTAAAGACATTCTGCAAGTAATTGTTGATTCAGCTTGACTGAACAACTGAGTCTCATAAATTTATTGCTCATTACTTTTTAAAAGTACCTAATTGAATGCATCTCTCTATTAGAACATTCCGCCCATCAGCATTATCCATTACAGATCCCAACTTAAATCAAGTTGAACCAGTTTATAGTTGTTAATGTTTTTTCCCTCACCCACACAGGGAATTACTAAAATGTGTCCTTGCCGAATTTAGTTATACTAAAATCCTTTAAATCATCAACTGTTAGGCTTCAAAGGTCAGCTATTGATTACTTCTTCAGCAAGAAACAATGCAAGGACTTTGAAGAAAAATAGAATATAATCGAATGATAAGGGGCGAAAAGTGACTCGTCTTCCTGTTAAACTTACTGTAGCTGAAACATCTGTTTTTTTAGAAATATAAATTAACACTGCCTAAGGCAGACTGTAATTAATTAATGTTTTATAATTTGATAAATCAAAACCAGTTCTGTGAACAAATTATTAATTTGGGGAGTATGCAGGCTTCTAAGCTTTTGGTTGAACTTCACATATTTCCATCAAAGTGTGGGTTGAAGAAAAATACAGCTTCCATCAAGTAACTGTAGGAGGTGGCAGAATTATTTTTCCTCCTGTGGGACTGAACTTTTTATTCCTGCGCAACTATTTTCAAACACTGCCGGCCTACCTCAGTCACCATGTCAACTGTGATCCATCTGCTTCTCTGTATAAAACCTCTGCCATCTGTTTGCTTTAATGTAACAAAAAGAACTGAGCCAGCCTATTTTTATTTGCCATCTACAAATACAAGAATCCATACCCTGGTGCACAAAATGCAATAAACAATCCCTTGACTGTAACTGATCTCTTGAGAGCGCCTCCAACTTCTCATACAAACTAATAATAATGCCCATGGAACTTCACAAATATTTAAAGAGAATATGTCAACACTCATCAGTAAAGAATATAAAACATGAGGACAACATGTTTTCAAGACTTCAAGAACACCTTCAACCCATGCGTTTCCAGTAAAATATTAAAATAGAGATGAGAATATTTTTCCCCACCCTTCATTTTCTCTTTGCTTGGCAAATGATTGGGGGATGTAGGCTTATAATTAATCAGGGCTACTTCCTTCTTTCCCACAAGTTCTTAGTCTACAAATTAGATAGGGAAAGCAAAAGCTGAAAATAAATCAAATGCCATTTTTGACAGGCAACAATTTGGTTCAAATGTGAGGTGATGGTTTCTTGCAAATGTTTCATTACCCAAAGAGAGAAGCAACTTGGAATGAAGGAGAAACTTCTAACCGAGGAATCACTGAGTCTGTCATCTGCACCTCTATAACTGTCTGGTTTGGTTCTGCAACCCAAGAAGACCGACACAGACTTCAGTGGATAATCAGAACTGCAGAAAAAACAATTGCTGCCAACCTGCCTTTCATTGAGGACCTGTATACTACACGAGTCAAAAAGAGGGCTGTGAAAATAGTTATTGACCCCTCACATCCTGGACACAAATTGTTTCAACTCCTACCCTCAAAATGTCACTACAGAGCACTGCACACCAAGACAACTAGACACAAGAACAGGGTTTCCCCATACGCCATCACTCTGCTAAACAAATAATTCCCTCAACACTGTCAAACTATTTACTAAGTCTGCACTACTATTACTACTAGTTTTTTCTCATCATTCCTATCACCCATTTCCTTCCACTTATGACTGTATGACTGTAATTTGTTGCTTGTATCCTAAGATTTTTATTAATAATGTTTCTTCGTTGCTTATTTGATCCCTATGACAATCATTAAGTGTTGTACCTCATGATTCTTGACAAATGTATCTTTTCTATTATGTACACTGAGAGCATATGCATCAAAGACAAATTCCTTGTGTGTCCAATTACACTTGGCCAATAAATAATTCTATTCTATTCTAGTCTATTCTATTCTATTCTATTCTAATTGTGAGGACAATTAACCAGTGACATAGCTTGCCTTCAGAAGTTGTAGGTGCTTCATCACTGGAGGCTTTTAAGAAAAGACTGGACAACTCCAAGGTCCCATCCAACTCTATTCTGATTGAAACTAGGTAACATCACCATCATCCACCATCAAGTACCTTTCATTTCAATCTCTTAAGCTACAAATATTTTCTTTTATTGATTCGATTCAACGCTGTGTCTTGTATATATGAGTAGATATGTTTATGACTGCTGTGCTGGATTGTGTGAATAATGTTTCTGTTCTGTTCACCTACCATATATGGTCAAACCTTCATCCCTTCAGGGGGTTGAGGGATGCTGACGATATCTTCCAACTGTCTCTACTACTAATGCCCAAATGTGTACTTCAGCAATATCTGGCGACAACAAATTCCTCACCTGAAACACTTAGATCTACCATCAATGATTAACATCTGATCATTTCTAGATGTGAGGGGTTCTTGATGCTCTCTGAGCTTGGTTTCTTATAGATGTGTCATTAATAAAACTAGATTAACATTATCAGTGTTATGTCTGCAACATCTGCAAGAAAACCACCAAGCTTGGAGAGCATCAAGGGCCCCTCATTTCAACACTGAGCTACAAATATTCTCCTTTATTGGTGCCTTCTATATATGTTGGATCAGTGGGGGGTTCCTATCAGGGCGGTCCAGAGTGCCACACTAATAGGAACTCACTGATGACACAATTTTCAGTGATTTTTTTCCTGGCGTCTTCTTGTCAGCCGTGCTTCGGATGAAGAATCAAGGTTGACATTAAGACGAGGGCGGGTGGGAGGGCTTTTTCCAACATGGATACACCAGGAAAAAATCACCAAAAAATTGCATCATCATCACCACTGTTTTGGCTATAACTCCTTTCTTGTTTTCAAAACTACTAGTGGTCTGATTGGCTATGGGAATTTCTAGAATATAAATACCACATTAGAAAAAAGATGTAGACAATATTGGTTTGCCCAGACTGTTTCTATTTCAGTATTATCCCAATTTTTAAAAGAGAATGTTTCATTTCCTCTTTCTTGAAACTAAACTTTTAATCTTTGTGACTTTCTGAGTAAGCTCTTAGCCGGTGACTAAAAATCAACACCACAAACTCAGTCTCTTTGCAAACATTAAATGGTACAATACAGTACACCTGTTTAGATGGTGAATATTATGTCAATCCATTACGATAAATGCACACAGAATGGAAGTTTAATCACCCAGGGTTGGGTTCAATAAAAATGCAATTCCAATCTCCAATGACAGAACATAGTAACTCCTTAGGATATAGAAACTAATTACTATTTCTCTAATTTATTCTTTCTTGTAAATGATACTAGGTATGATAAACGGCCCTCTAATATAAGAGAAAAACATTTTGTGACGTTGACAATCATGCAACAATTTCTGTGACAACATGTAAGAAAAATCCCTTGTTTGCCTTTTAAACTCTACTAGTTTTCATGAACATAGAACATTCAATGATTTTTAGCGACTCAAACTCATTTCAACATTCTAAATGGCCTAGAACAGTGATGGCGAACCTATTGTGCATGTGCAAGTGTCCACACTCACAATTCAATGCCTGGCCCCTTGGAGGCCCCCCTGGAGGTCAGAAATAGCCTGTTTCCCAACTTTTGGTGGGCCCAGTAGGCTTGTGATTCGCCTGCCCCAGGCTCCAAAGGCTTCCGTAAAGCCGGGGGAGGGTAAAAATGCCCTCCCCCACCTCCCGGAGACTCTCTGGAAGCCAAAAAACCCCTCCCAGAGCCTCCGTGTGAGCTAAAAAGCAGCTGGCCGGCACACACATGTACGTTGGAGCTGAACTAGGACAACGGCTCATGTGCCAGCAGATATGGCTCTGTGTTCCACCTGTGGCACCTGTGTCATAGGTTCACCATCATGGGCCTAGAAGAACATCTGAATTGCACTAAGATTTAAATGATTGCTGAAAAGCTTGATGGAGCAGTATTCAGAATTAATTGAGGTCATGTCATGTAACTTCAAATTCTTTCCCAGGTCACTCTTAAATGAGGTGATAGTTTAGATCTGTGTTTCTTAACCAGGGCAACTTTAAGACCTATGGATTTCAACTTCCAGAATTCCCCAGCCAGCCATGCTGGGAATTGTGAGAGTTGAACTCCACAGGCCTTAAAATTGTCAAAGTTGGGAAGCATAGGTTTATACTAAAACATTCTGCAAAGTAAATATTGCGAGGTTCAATAATGAATCAGGCTTTTCATCCTAGGCAACCTCAGGTCAACAAAGCAAGGCGTATTGAATTGCAAGTAGGCGATTGTAATATAACCCTTTCAGTGCTACTTTACACCCTAGACTGGGGATTCCCAACCTTTTTTTGGCCATGCCCCACATAAGCATCTCTAAAATCCTGATGCCCCCCCCCCCAGTGACATATAATTCTTATTGTTCAAAAGGTGAACTCCTAACTCAAACAGAGGAAGCCTAAAAGGCCATTAACCTGGTTTAAACAAGGTTCCAATTGCCCCCATTAACAAATGCCCCCCCCCATGGGGCATGAGCCCCACATTGGGAACCAAAGCCCTAGACTGTTTCTGTTAATTGGGATTTTAAAACAAGCAATTTATCACATGCTGGAAAGTCATCTGAAAGACTGTGCAGACCTGACATTTTTCCTAAACACGAAACTTGAATTTTACTTGGAGGTGCTCAAAATATAAGAGAAAGGCATGGCTGTCCGGTGAGAACCGCTCTCCCATCATGGGGATCAAAGGAAGATGGCAATTGTAGGATCAATGGAGAACATGCTATACATTTTAATAGATAAATGGGATCAAACATGTCCTCTAATTCAATGTTTCCCAACCTTGGCAACTTGAAGATATTTGGACTTCAACTCTCAGAATTCGCTGGCTGGGGACTTCTGGGAATTGAAGTCCAAATATCTTCAAGCTGCCAAGGTTGGGAAACACTGCAAGTCTAATTAATTTCCAGTATGGCTGTCCAGACACCAAATAGGATGATTTCCGAAGGCAGTTTGACATGATTTCAATTGTGAATGGAAAGGCATGGGGAGTCAGTGTAATGCATGGCAGCAGGAACCAATTAAGTGGTGGGATGTAATAGGCCAGTGATGGCGAACCTATGGCACAGGTGTCACAGGTGGCACGCGGAGCCATATCTGCTGGCACGTGAGCTGTTGCCCTAGCTCAGCTCCAACGTGCATGTATGTGCCGGCCAGCTGATTTTTGGCTCGCAAAGAGGCTCTGGGAGGGTATTTTTGGTTTCCAGAGAGCCTCCAGGGGGATGGGGGTGGGTGATTTTACTCTCCCCTAGCTCCAGGGAAGCATTTGGAGCCTGGGGAGGGCAAAACATGAGCCTACTGGGCCCACCAGAAGTTGGCTTTCCAGCCTCCAGTGAGCCTCTGGGGGATAGGGCATTGAATCATGGGTGTGTCACTTGTGCATGCACAATAGTGTGCACGCTTACTCTTTTGGCACCCGAGGAAAAAAAAGGTTCACCACCACTGTAATAGGCAATTGATTCAATGAAGTAATTAGAGAGAGAGCTGTAATCTTGGTGGGCAGTGTCCAGGGGCCTCTTCAAAGGAAACTCACAGATTCCTGAAGGGACCCTCCTCCTCCTGCATTCAGAAAAGCAGCGCCCTCCTCTTCTGCAGCAAAAACAAACAAGCTCCACATCTGGCAGGGAAGAGCAACAAAGAGGATTAGGGGGCTGGAGGCTAAAACATATGAAGAACAGTTGCAAGAACTGGGCATGGCTAGTTTAATGAATAGAAGGACCAGGGGAGACATGATAGCAGTGTTCCAATATCTCAGGGGTTGCCACAAAGAAGAAGGAGTCAACCTATTCTCCAAAGCATCTGAAGGTAGGACAAGAAGCAATGGGTGGAAATTAATCAAGGAGAGAAGCAATTTAGAACTAAGGAGAAATTCCCTGACAGAACAGTTATTCAGTGGAACAGCTTGCCTCCAGAAGTTGTGAATGCTGTAACACTGGAATTTTAAAAATGTTGTTGGATAACTATTTGCCTGAAGTATTATTATTATTATTATTATCATTATCATTATCATTATTATTATTTAGATTTGTATGCCGCCTCTCTCGGAAGACTCAGGGCGGCTAGTGTAGGGTTTCTTGCCTAAGCAGGGTGTTGGACTAGAAGACTTCCAGAACTGGCCAGAACAAGGAGTGATACCCACAGGGCATACATGCTCTTGTGTCTCGCTGGAGAAAGGCCATAGAACGGGATGAAGATTACATGGAAAAATAGGGAGTGGGGAAGAAATATCATTCTTTCTTGCGTGTAAGTTTCATTGTGTTCAATAAATAATTGTTGAAGGAAAAAAATGTGGTGCATTAATTTCTGGGCGACCTAGAGAGAGAGAGAGAGAGAGAGAGAGAGAGAGAGAGAGAGAGAGAGAGAGAGAGAGAGAGAGAGATGCCACTTGAGTCCACTCTTCTAAAATTTTTTGGGGTGTGTGTGTCTGTCACTTCATAGACCTGAAATCCCACTTGGTCCCACAGCAGGTGCTCTCCTTCTCCTACCAAGCATTATAAAACAAACTCCCCTCCTTCCTTCCTTCCTTTCTCTCTCTCTCCCTCTCTCTAGGTGAGCAAGCAGACCCCTTACTAGTTCCTCAAACAGCTCCGCTCGCGTCCCCTTTCGCTTGAGAGCAGCGGGTTGGAGATTGGGAACTAACGGCTTCTGGGACGCATTTTCGCTTCCCGCTTTCCCCCCCCCCCCCCTCGACGGCCTGTTTCTACGTCCCATCGGAGGGAGGAGGAGGAGGGCCTGCCAGACCTCGCGAAGGGCACACGGGGGTCAGCGATGCTGGCTCCTCCGCGCGTCTTACTAACTCATCGTAAAGTCCTCGCTTCCCCTCCCTGCGGCGGGACGGGGCTGGCAGGTCTCCTCCGCCTCCCGCCACTTCCTCGTCGCCTCAGCCTCAAGCCAACCTCTCAGGTGTTTCAGTCCAGCCCGAAACTCGCGAGGGAGCGAGGAAGAAGGCGGCCGACCGCGGGTGGTGGGGTGGGCGTGTGGGGGTCCCTGTCCGGCTCGGGTGCGGGGCTACTCAGGACTGGACCGAAGCCTGCTGCCCTTCTGCCCGGCTCGTCTCCCTCATGCCCCGGGCGCTCGCCTCTCCATGCCAGGAGCCGGGACTGGCGGGAACGACACGCTCTTCTTCCCCTTTTTTTCGGACTTCAAGGACGCGGCCGTCCGCCTGGGCCTGAGCGTCGTGGAGACGGTGGTGCTGGCGTCGATCTTCTGCCTGGCTCTGGTGGCCAACGCGGGCGCCATCCGGCTGGTGCTGCGCCGCAAAGGCCGTCCGGGCGCCGCCAGCTGCCTGGTGCTCAACCTCTTCTGTGCCGACCTGCTCTTCATCAGCGCCATGCCGGTCATCGCGGTGGTGCGCTGGACTGAGAGCTGGACGCTGGGCGAGGCCGTCTGCCACCTGCTCTTCTACCTGATGAGCCTGAGCGGCAGCGTCACCATCCTCTCCCTGGCCGCCGTCAGCCTGGAGCGGGTGGTCAGCATCGTCCGGCTCAAGCCCTCCAAGCCTTGGAAGGGACGGCTGGTGGCCGCCTGCCTGCTGTCCATCTGGGCCTTGGCTGCTCTGGCCACCCTCCCGCTCAGCCTCTTCTTCAGCGTCCAGCCGCTGCCCGCCAGGGGCCAGGTGAGTTAATCCTGGTGCTGGTGGCCGGAGCCCTAGTACAGGGGTAGGCAAAGTTGGCTCTTCTATGACTTGTGGACTTCAATTCTCAGAATTCCTGAGCCAATCATGCTAGCTCAGGAATTCTGGGAAGTCCACATGTCATAAAAGAGCCAACTTTGCCCACTCCTGCCCTAATGGGAACACCAAAGGTCAAGAAATGTGGTGGCATATGTAACAAACACATCACTTGATTATTCAGATCCTAAGCACCACTTGACTTACACTTGGGTATTTAACAGAGGGACAGAGTTGGAAGGGGCCATTGTAGGTCTTCTAGTCCTTTATAAGGCCTTGGTAAGGCCACACTTGGAATACTGCATTCAGTTTTGGCCGCCACGATGCAAGAAGGATGTTGGGACTCTAGAAAAAGTGCAGAGAAGAGCGACAAAGATTATTAGGGGACTGGAGGCTAAAACATGAACAATTGCAGGAATTGAGCATGGCTAGTTTGAAGAAAAGAAGGACCAGGGGAGACATGATAGCAGTCTTCCAGTATCTCAGGGGTTGCCACAAGGAAGAAGGAGTCAACCTATTCTCCAAAGCACCTGAGGGTAGAACAGGAAGCAAAAGGTGGAAACTAAACAAGGAGAAAAGTAACCTAGAACTAAGGAGAAATTTCCTGATAGAACAATTAATCAGTGGAACAGCTTGCCTCCAGAAGTTTTGAATGCCCCAACACTGGAAGTTTTTAAGCCGATGTTGGATAACCATTTGTCTGAAGTAGTGTAGGGTTTCCTTCCTAAGCGAGGGGTTGGACTAGAAGACGTTCAAGGTCCCTTCCAACTCTGTTGTTGTTGTTGTTGTTGTTGTTGTTGTTGTTGTTGTTATTATTATTATTATTATTATTATTATTATTATTATTATTATTATCATCATCATCCAACCTCATGCCCAAGCAGGAAAAGAAACCCTACTCCAGTGAGGGCTAACCTTTGTTTGGCTCAGGTGCCAAAAAGGTGTGCATGCACACAATAGCGTACATGTTTCTGTGTGTCCACAACCATAGTGCAATGCATGTACACAACCTTCGTGCTGCCCCCCTCCCCCCTGTGCATGTGCATAGGCCTCACTGAAGCCTCTGGACCCTTCCCAGGTAGGCCCGCTGGGCTGTTTTTCAACCGCCCCAGGCTTCAGGAGGCTTTCACTGAAGCCTGGGGAGAGCGAAAACGGCCGAAAAGAAGTCCGACCATTTGACCATGTTCAAATGTGCGCTGGAGCTGACATAGGACAATGCCTCACGTGCCCTCAGATATGGCACCTGTGCCATAGGTTCGCCATCACTGCCCTACGCCACTTCAGACAAATGGGTGGTCCAAGCTCTTCTTAAAAACTTCCAGGGATAGAAGTTTCTTTTCTTTCTGATTTTCTCCCCTTCGCTAGTGCTGTTTTTCTTGCTCTCCTCCGTTTCTCCACATCAGTTAAGATAATGGCAAGTCGAGTTTGCTGAATGAGCTTCAGGCCTGAGTGTGGATTAGAACGGGCATCTCCCTGTGTCAGGCTGTAGCCAAATTACGAAACAACAATATTCAAACGGAAAGTGTGAAACTTATAGCAGGTTTCATTTGGTGTTTCAGGTCCTTCTTAGCGATATTTAAGCAAAGGCTAATGGGGGGCTATCCATCTGTCAAATGGGCTATAGTTTCATCCTGTGTGAGGCTGAGTCAGAGGGAGATTGTGCAGAGGGAGATTGTGATCCCACTGTATAGAGCACTGGTGAGAACACATTTGGAGTACGGTGTTCAGTTCTGGAGACCTCACCTACAAAAAGATATTGATCAAATTGAACGGGTCCAAAGACGGGCTACAAAAATGGTAGAAGGTCTTAACAGCATAAAACTTATCAGGAAAGACTTAATGAACTCAATCTGTATTGTCTGGAGGAAAGAAGGGAAAGTGGGGACATGATCGAAATCTTCCCCCCCCCCCCCCCGGAGATTCGAACTGCTCCCACCGTCCTTGCCTTCCGCAAGACTCTGAAGACCCATTTATGTCGCCAGGCATGGGGAGACTAATTGCGCCTCCTTCTGACTAGTAAGATTTGAGTATGGTATGGTTGTGTAGTATTGATTGTTTTTTAATGATAGTGGGACTTTAATTTTAGTTTTAACTATTAGATTTGTGCTATACAGTATTGTTATTGTTGTTGTGAACCGTCCCGAGTCCTCGGAAAGGGGCGGCATACAAATCTAATAAATTATTATTATTTATTTATTTATTCAATTTTTATGCCACCCTTCTCCTTAGACTCAGGGCGGCTTACATCATGTTAGTAATAGCACATTTTAACAGAGCTAGGCTATTGCCCCCACAATCTGGGTCCTCATTTTACCCACCTCGGAAGGATGGAAGGCTGAGTCAACCTTGAGCTGGTGATGAGATTTGAACCGCTGACCTTCAGATCTATAGTCAGCTTCAGTGGCTTCAGCACTCTACCTGCTGCGCCACCCCGGCTTATTATTATTATTATTATTATTATTATTATTATTATTATTATTATAGGGTTAAATAAGGTTCAGGAGGGAAGTATTTTTAATAGGAAGGTGAACACAAGAACAAGGGGACACAATCTGAGGTTAGCTGGGGAAAAGATCAGAAGCAATGTGAGAAAATATTATTTTACTGAAAGAGTAGTAGATGCTTGGAACAAACTTCTAGCAGACGTTGTTGATAAATCCACAGTAACTAAATTAAAACATGCCTGGGATAAACATATCCATTCTAAGATAAAATACAGGAAATAGTATAAGGGCAGACTAGATGGACCATGAGGCCTTTTTCTGCCATCAATCTTCTATGTGTCTATGAGTCAACAACTCCCAACGTCCCTTCAGAATCATTCTATCATTAGAATAAGGCTGTGCAGTGAGTACGCACTACATTCTGCAATACACACGATGTTGCACAAAACACAAAAGATTCTGAGGAGCAAAGGACATTCAACAGGCTTCAGGACTTTGAATGCTCAGGGTGCTTGGGCTACAGCTAAATTGGGATCTCAAGCTGCTTTGCCTACTTCACTTTGTTCCTATATCACCAACCCGCCATGTGTCTGCCTTAGACCCAGGGGTGAAATCCAGCAGGAGAACCGGTAGTGGAAATTTTGAGTAGTTTGGAGAACCGGCAAATATCACCTCTGGCTGGCCCTGGAATGGGGAGGGATTGGGAGTTTTGCAGCATCCTTCCCCTGCCACATCCTTTAAGCCAGTGTTTCCCAACCTTGACAACTTGAAGCGTTCGCTGGCTGGGGAATTCTGGGAGTTGAAGTCCAAATATCTTCAACTTGCTAAGGTTGGGAAACAGTGCTCTAAGCCATGCCCACCAAACCACACCATGCCCACTGTTCTGTCTGGGTCACTCCGGGAGCTATGACCAACCCAAAAAGATAAGCCAGACACACCGGTAAAAGGCAAACACAGTTTATAAAATTCAGGAAAAACACAGTTAACAGAAAATGTCCTTACAAACAGGAAAATGCTGGAACTTCAAATATATACACAAAGGCAATAGTCCATGCAGCAATACAGGATTCTTGCTGCCAAGACGAGGCTGTAGATAGTAGACATACACCTCCCATGAGTCTTCCAGACTGCTGGGCCACAAGCCAAGAACAGAGACGCCGAGAATCAAAGCAGGTCACCACAACTCCAACTGATAACACTCCACATGGCTTCAAGAGCTTGCCTGCCTTTTAAACCCTTCCCTGCTAATGAGGACCACACCCAAGCCCTGCTGTTCCTAATTCAATGCTGGTAATATTTCTTTAATTGCTCCTTCCTTTGATCTGAACGTCTCTGTTGCATGTCAATGACGGCGTGTGCTTCATCACCTAATGACTCCAAGCTACTGGCTGGGGAGAGGCCCCCCCCCGGGGCTCTCATGCTGTTCTTCCTCGGCCCATTCCTGATTGTCCTCTCCCCCGTCCGACTGCTCAGCCCCCTCCTCTTCGCTGTCATCCTCCTCCGGGCATGGAGCCAGCAGAGACGCAGCTGGTCCCTGAGCAGCCTCAGGCTGAACCACAACACCCACCAAGCCACACTCACAGAACCGGTAGTAAAAAAAAAATGGATTTCACCACTGCTCAGACCTTACTAGACATCCTGCCGATTGAATACAGAAACTAGGCATCCTGCTTGACAGGGGGATACTCTCCTATAGGCATCTATTGCCAATTTATTGTGGCGAAGTCCAGTGTTCCCTCTAAATTTTTTTTGGGGGGGGGGGGGCGGAAAATTATAGTGTCTGAGCGGGCGGCACAGAAATAATAAATAAATAAATATCTAAATATATATATATATATATGTAGATTGTTCTGAGTTCGGGTTTTGCCCTGTGTAATATTTTGCATGTCTATGCGACGTTTCGGTGAAATCACATTCACCATCATCATGGTGAATTCACCGAAACGTCGCATAGACATGCAAAATATCACA
The DNA here is from genome assembly GCF_031021105.1 of Erythrolamprus reginae. Classification (NCBI taxonomy): domain Eukaryota; kingdom Metazoa; phylum Chordata; class Lepidosauria; order Squamata; family Dipsadidae; genus Erythrolamprus; species Erythrolamprus reginae. The sequence continues at coordinate 36,528,559 of NC_091954.1, read as the reverse complement.
CAGGGCAAAACCCGAACTCAGAACAATCTACATACATATACCCGTGAAAATTTACGAAAACCATATATATATATATATATATATATATATTTGTTTTTGTAAATTTTCACGGGTATATGTATGTAGATTGTTCTGAGTTCGGGTTTTGCCCTGTGTAATATTTTGCATGTTTATGCGACGTTTCGGTGAAATCACATCCACCATCATCAGGCTGAAGTTTCCAAGCTTCGTGCTGTTGTAAAATGGAATGTCTGCAACTGTCATTTCTTCCTAGTGTATAGTGTGGGGGTGGAGATTTGGTTTGAATGTAGCAAATAGATTGGGAGATTATGTTTCAGTGATCTGATTGGTTGGTGTAATCATAATTATTAGAAGGATTGACATGGTGAATTTATGAAGTGTTTTTTGTTTAAGGCTGGTTTCCAAATTTCAAAAGTCGAAAATAATGCATTAGAGCAATCCAAATACAAACCTAAACTTTGGCTGAGATATGTTGATGATACCTTTGTAATTTGGCCACATGGTAAGGAAAAACTAGACAATTTCCTCACACATCTTAACAGCCTACACCCCAAAATACAGTTTACTATGGAAACAGAAATCAATGATCAAATTCCCTTTCTAGATGTACTGGTCTATAAAAAACCCAATGGCAGCCTAGGACACACTATCTACCAAAAGAAAACCCATACCAACCATTATCTAAATGCACACTCACACCACCACCCCGCACAAATCACCTCAGTGGCCAAAACTCTCATCACCAGAACCAAACGCTTAGCTGAGCATGAGTACTTAAAAACTGAATTGAACAAACTCAAAGATGTATTAATTTCTAATGGATTCGAATAGAAAACAATCACAAATCTAATCAAAAAAGAGACCCCCCCCAAAAAACAAGATCAAGAACAGGACAATGGTACCACCATCCTCCCTTACATCAAGGGCACCACAGACAAAATTAGTAAAATCCTGCACAAACATAATATCAAAACTTCATTTTGCACCAACCAAAAAAATCTAATATCCTAAGGAGCCCCAAAGATAAAATCCAATTGGAATACCAAGGAATCTATGAAATCCCTTGCAAAACATGTGCAGCCACATACATTGGACAAACCAGCCGAAGAGTAAGTGCACGCCTTGCAGAACATGTGAATGCAGTTAAAAAAGAAGATAAGACTTCCTCCCTTGTCCAGCACATTAAAAAAACAGGGCACAACATTGACTTTGAAAAAACTAAATTACTTCACAAAACAGAGAATTTATATAGAAGAATTTCTCTAGAAGCCATAGAAATTGAAAGGAGCCCCCTTTGCATGAATAAAAGAGATGACACGTCCCGCCTACCAGAAATTTGGAAACCAGCCTTAAACAAAAAAAACACTTCATAAAAATCACCATTCAATCCTTCTAATAATTATGAATTTGGACTTTTGAAATTTGGAAACCAGCCTTAAACAAAAAACACTTCATAAAATCACCATGTCAATCCTTCTAATAATTATGATTACACCAACCAATCAGATCACTGAAACATAATCACCCAATCTATTTGCTACATTCAAACCAAATCTCCACCCCCACACTATACACTAGGAAGAAATTACAGTTGCAGACATTCCATTTTACAACAGCACGAAGCTTGGAAACTTCAGCCTGATGATGGTGGATGTGATTTCACCGAAACGTCGCATAAACATGCAAAATATTACACAGGGCAAAACCCGAACTCAGAACAATCTACATACATATACCCGTGAAAATTTACGAAAACAAATATCTTACCTCTACGGGGAGGACACTTTCCTACTGACTAGGACCTATGAAAAAGTTGAAGTCAGAAAAGCCTCCATCTTATGTGATCTCACATTCCTACGCAACTGCAGGGACAAAAGAATAATTCCCAAATACTTCCAACTAAAATTCCACCCAAAAACCCCAACCATTGAGAGGATCCTAAAAAGAACTGAATTAGCCCTAATCAGAAATGAACTCCACAAAAAAAGATTCATACTTGATGAAATCAACAAAAGTCTACTCTCTCTTCACCTTAAAATCAGCAACCAATTACACCCTATACTCTGGGATAAATTCAAACAAATATCAATCTGGAGAGCAGAAACAGAAACCCAATATAAGACAGACACACATAATAAAAAACTCCAAAAACTAGAAATACAGCAGAAACCCAGCCCTCCACAACAACTTATGACCAAAACAGTACATAACATATCAGACAGGATATTCACCACTACAGAAACCAATATTCTTTCAAAAGGATTCAATTTTGCAATAACTCCAAAACGCATCCCAACTGAAAACATCATATGTGGAATTGAAACAAATCTAAATAAAATAAACCCAGATACAGCCAACAAAATCAGACTTAAAGTCACTAATATTCTCTGCTCTAGTAAACCTCCTAAAAGCAACATACAAAAGGAGGAAAGAGATGCACTTATCAATTTGAAGAAAGACCATCATATAACCATCCTCCCAGCCGACAAAGGAAACTCCACAATAGTGATGAACACAGCAGACTACAAAGAAAAAATGACAACTCTACTACAAAACCCAGCCTACAAACTCCTAAGCACAGATCCTACCACCTACCTAGAAAAAACTACCAAATCCAAAATCAAGGCCTCTCCCATCAGCGAAGAAATCCAGCAAAAAATCATCCCCAGAGAAAAATCTTCCATATGTCCAAAACTCTATGGCCTTCCAAAAATACACAAGGAAGGAATACCTCTCAGACCAATAGTCAGTTCTATAGGCTCCCCTCTACAAAACCTTGCCAAATTTTTAGCCAAATACCTTCAACCATATACAGAAACTATTACCTCATATGTTCAAAATTCATTCCACTTTATACAAATAATCAAAAAACAAAACCTACAACCCGATGACCTACTTGTGAGTTTTGATGTCGTGTCCCTTTTCACACAAATACCTATTAAAGAAGCCTTGACAGCTATCCAGGACAAACACAAACCCCCCAAATATATCCTAGACCTTACCAACCACTGCCTGACCAATACATACTTCATCTATAATGAACAAAGATATAAACAGATAGAGGGAGCCCCCATGGGATCACCTCTCTCACCGGTCATCGCCAACCTCTATATGGAATATTTCAAAAATAATGCATTAGAGCAATCCAAATACAAACCTAAACTTTGGCTGAGATATGTTGATGATACCTTTGTAATTTGGCCACATGGTAAGGAAAAACTAGACAATTTCCTCACACATCTTAACAGCTTACACCCCAAAATACAGTTTACTATGGAAACAGAAATCAATGATCAAATTCCCTTTCTAGATGTACTGGTCTATAAAAAACCCAATGGCAGCCTAGGACACACTATCTACCAAAAGAAAACCCATACCAACCGTTATCTAAATGCACACTCACACCACCACCCCGCACAAATCACCTCAGTGGCCAAAACCCTCATCACCAGAACCAAACGCTTAGCTGACCATGAGCACTTAAAAACTGAATTGAACAAACTCAAAGATGTATTAATTTCTAATGGATTCGAAGAGAAAACAATCACAAATCTAATCAAAAAAGAGACACCCCCCAAAAAACAAGATCAAAAACAGGACAATGGTACCACCATCCTCCCTTACATCAAGGGCACCACAGACAAAATTAGTAAAATCCTGCACAAACATAATATCAAAACTTCATTTTGCACCAACCAAAAAATATCTAATATCCTAAGGAGCCCCAAAGATAAAATCCAATTGGAATACCAAGGAATCTATGAAATCCCTTGCAAAACATGTGCAGCCACATACATTGGACAAACCAACCGAAGAGTAAGTGCACGCCTTGCAGAACATGTGAATGCAGTTAAAAAAGAAGATAAGACTTCCTCCCTTGTCCAGCACATTAAAAAAACAGGGCACAAAATTGACTTTGAAAAAACTAAATTACTTCACAAAACAGAGAATTTATATAGAAGAATTTCTCTAGAAGCCATAGAAATTGAAAGGAGCCCCCTTTGCATGAATAAAAGAGATGACACGTCCTGCCTACCAGAAATTTGGAAACCAGCCTTAAACAAAAAAAACACTTCATAAAAATCACCATTCAATCCTTCTAATAATTATGAATTTGGACTTTTGAAATTTGGAAACCAGCCTTAAACAAAAAACACTTCATAAAATCACCATGTCAATCCTTCTAATAATTATGATTACACCAACCAATCAGATCACTGAAACATAATCACCCAATCTATTTGCTACATTCAAACCAAATCTCCACCCCCACACTATACACTAGGAAGAAATGACAGTTGCAGACATTCCATTTTACAACAGCACGAAGCTTGGAAACTTCAGCCTGATGATGGTGGATGTGATTTCACCGAAACGTCGCATAAACATGCAAAATATTACACAGGGCAAAACCCGAACTCAGAACAATCTACAATTCTCTGAGGCAAAACAGGGTGGGTTTTTATTTGTTTGTTTTTTGTTTGTTTGCTTATTTGTTTGCTTATATATATATATATATATATATATATATATATATATATAAATAAGCAAACAAATAAGCAAACAAACAAAAAACAAACAAATAAAAAACCCACCCTGTTTTGCCTCAGAGAATTTCAAAATAAAATACTGTACTGTGTGTCTATAACAGTGAGCTCATAATAGGGCAACTCTATCAATATCAAAATGCCACTTAAATAGTTGAGCTACTTTCAAACTAGATTTTGATTTTCTTTCTCCATATTTTTAAAAGTAGTCTACTGTATGTTGGCCTTGCTGAGGAGAAGTTGTTTCTTATCCCAGTTTAATATAAACGAGCCAAAATTTGAATCTTTTTTCTTGCAATGTAGTCACTTATTACCTACTAGAAATTCTTAGTCCTATGTGCCAGCCAAAACAAGCGTTCCATAATGAACCAGTAGATAAGAACATAAGAAGAGCCATGCTGAATCGGGCCAAAGCCCATCAGGTCCAGCATTCTGTGTCACCCAGTGGCCCACTTGAGCAGAAAGAGAAGACAAAACCCTCCCGTTGCCTTGACCCCCAACAAATGGTACCCAAGGGAATCCTGCCTGCCTCAACATCCATTTCAATAACCACTGATACACTTGGCATCCATGAATCTGTCTAATCCTGCCTTGGAGCTATCAAGGCTGACAGCTGTCACAACCTCTTCTGGAAGTGAATCCATAAACCAATGACCCTCTGGGTGAAGAAATATTCCCTTTATTTCTTACCTATGAGCTTTAGGGAGTGCCCCCTCATCGTATTAATGTGTGATAGAGAAAAGACTTTTTCTCTATCCACCTTTTCTATCCTATGCATGATTTATACGCTTCGATCAAGTCATCTCTTAAAGAACCAGATCACCTGGTTCTTGCTAGATCTGGATGCAGAGGTGATTCCAATTTTGAACAGGAGAACTCTGTGGAGGATGCCAAAACAGAGTGAAAAAGAAAAAAAACTCAGTTAAAGAAAATTTCTAAATAAAATTTATGAATCTCAGCCTTTTCTGTGAGAGTACAAATAATGTTATGGATTAGCACGTGTCTCAAGTGAACTGTCACCTGATGGCTTTTCCTTCCGTCTCTTCTTGTGGGACAGGATGAGAAAGAAGCCAACTTTATGCGCTGGTCACAAGCTCCAGTCCAAGTTTGATTTTATGATTTAAAAAATAGAATAACTAACATGACAAAGACACGAGTGATCAATTTTTATTTTCGAATAGAAGGGGGTGAAATTTGCAGACCCAGACTTGCTTCCGAGGGGATAAACCCTGTCTAGTTCTATGACATATTGTATGTGTTGGAGGTTTGGAGACAATAAGTTAAATTCTGTTTTTTTATAGTGAGCCTAGTATTTACTTGTGAGTTGGGAGAGACTTACGGTATATTACATTTGCAGGCACAGATGTTTCTCCTCAGAAGATAAAAACTGCAATGCTCAGGATGTAAAAAGATATGTCCCTGCTCCCAGTCCAAGTACAGTGGTACCTCTATTTACGAACTTAATTCGTTCTGTGACCAGGTTCTTAAGTAGAAAATTTTGTAAGAAGAGGCATTTTTTCCCATAGGAATCAATGTAAAGCAAATAATGTGTGCGATTGGGTGGAGGGAAGGTGGAGGTCCTCTTTCCTCTCAGGAGATTCCTAGAGAGGCACCTCGGAGGCTTCTCCTTGCCTTCTCTGGTTCAGTTTCAGAGGCTCGGGTTTGTAAGTGAAAATGGTTCTTGAGAAGAGGGGAAAAAATCTTGAACACCCAGTTCTTATTTAGAAAAGTCATAAATATAGGCGTTTGTAGGTAGAGGTACCATTGTACTTATTTATCTATTTGGTAAATAGTATCTACAAATCAGTAGTGGGTTTCAATAATCTTCACTAGTGGTTAGCTATTGGGAATGTGCACACGTGCACACAGCGCTTCTGCAGAGACTTCCGGGCATGTGGGTGGAGCCTCCTGCCACCGGCAGCACCAGTTCGCCCAATCCGGGGTGAACTGGTAGCAACTGACCACTGCTACAAATAATGTCAATATTTTCAGGGAGGAACTTGCCAAATTATAGTTACAAATTACAAACAGGGATGTAGAGAGCTTGAAGTCAGGTACCTTCCTATGTCTCTTTCTAAGACAGTTAATGCTATAATTATTGTTTTTGGTTAGAATTGGAGAACCACAGGCAAACGCCTTTCTCAAGATACTGTGATTAGAAAATCTCTAGTAAATCAGTCATAAGATTTAAAAGTCTATGTGTCAATTGTATAAGTTCAACCATCTTCCTTCCATCTCTTCCCATCTTAGCATTTTAAATCAAATGCCCCATGCCCCACCCTGGAAACCTGATATTGTAGGGCTCTGAAAATGCCAGTTATATATGGATGTAGTTTGGTTACTTAATAGAGATTCCAGTTTATCTCTAGCATGTGATGTAATTGAATTCAATTAAGAGAATTTCATCTCTCTTTTATCTGTCATTTACCTATAATCTATGTCTGTCTGTCTGTCTGTCTGTCTGGTCTGTCTGTCTGTCTATTCATCCATCCATCCATCCACCCACCCACCCACACCTACCTACCTACCTACCTACCTACCTATCTATCTCTATATATCATG